>NW_020955531.1:1584349-1595605 GCF_003031625.1 Empidonax traillii
AAAAAATATTTTATTTGAAAGCCCTCTTATTATAAAAGATGTTTAGGATAAGTATGATTATAGATTCAATTGGTGTCTATTTTATCTTATCAAATCCCTATTTTGCAAACTGCCTGGCTGTGTGTGTGAATGTTAGAACGGCTGCATGTGCTGTACCTGCTTTTTGAGGGCATACGGGTGGGTTTTGGTGTGCTAGAAGTACATATGTGCAGTTTACACAATATAAACTCATAATTTGTGCCTAGGAAAGTTGATGTGCTGGCACTGTAGTGTAGTTTTAAATTGTTCGCGTTACCTCTGATGGTACAGACTGACTTTTTGCAGTCCTCCATGTTTAGTAATTTTGCTAAGAAAGGTGTTGGGAAAATCAGAGGGGAGCTGGTTTGGAAACTGGGCCGTTTCCTACGCCGGCTCTGGTTGGCTTTGCAGCTTTGGCTTTCTGAAGCGTGAATCCTAGCCCCCACGGTTTGTCTCTTTGTTCATGTTTAATGCCCAGCGCAGGAGACTCTCATTTCGAGCGAAGTGTTTAGCATGCACGGCAGACCCGAGGAAGCCCATCAGCATTCTCCATGCTTCACCCAGGCAAGGACATAAATTGGTTTGTTTGGGGCCCTTCTTTTCCATTTTTAAATGGAGTTGCACACAGCATCCTTCCTGGCCCCTTCTCTTTTATTGTTTCTTGTACACAACATCTAGATCTGACTGGATCAATAGCTAGTTAGCACAAATCACAGTTCCTGTCACTTCTACCTTGGCAGGCGCAAGCACATATATATGTTCTCTCACACCACACGCACCCCCTTACGTATGCACTTTCACACACACACGCACAGATACACAGATCTCACATTGTGCTGTGGTTAGAAATAGATTTTAAAGAGTAACTTATTCCGTAGGTCTTGATTTCGTGGATAAAAAAAAAATTCCCGAGCAGTGATTTAATTCCGAACAGCACATTTATTAAAAGTGTAATTTGGTTTAAAATGATCTATATTTTGTGTGTGTGTGTCATACGGAGCGATGCTTCTGCAGCGTCTTTAACAGCACTCCTCCAGTCACTTTGATCACCGCTATTCTTAGTAACAGCTAGTGAAAGAAGTAATTGCTTTCTGGTTGCGATAACCACAATGTTGCTGTTAAAACAGTTCATCACTTGGAAGGAAAACCATTTAATCAGTGTTCCTATATATGGATATGTTTTAGTATTTCAGAGGCTTAACATAAAATACCAAACCAGTTCCACAACAATGCAAAGAGGCGCTCGGGTTGGTTCGTGCTTTAGTCACTTGAGGGATTTGAATGGGCTGGTTCCTCGGATGAGGAAATTCATACAGACCCGCGGAGAATTTACTTTAACTACTGTTGGAAGTGATAAAGATACAATAGGTGAGACAAAACACTCTGTTCTCCTTGGTTAGTAAAAATAATTTAACTTTAGATTGCCATACCCCTGAGTGTTTGAAACTGTGTTTAAGAAAAGGTTTTCTTTAGCCAGGGACCGAGATTTTAAACCTTCTCAGTCGTCTGGGATTTGCACCGTGGTGTTTATTCCAGCAGCTCCCCGGTGTGCGGGCTCCATCCAGCGCTCCTCCGAATTCAGGCAGTTCCTCGGCGTGTGGAATGCCACGCTGGGGAGTGGGCACCGCTGTGGGGCTGGGCAGTGTCAGTGAGAGCAGCGTGGGACCCAGGGCCCTCCTGAGTGCAGGCATTGTCGGGGGCTTCTGAATGACACCTGCCGTGGGGGGCAGGCGGTCAGGGATTTATTCCCATTGTGGCACTGCTGCAATCGGCAGGGCGGCTCCTCAGGAGCCAGGCGGGGGAGGAAGGGGCAGTGGGTGTTGGGGGGCAGGTTCCCCTCAGGGGAGTGCTGGGTGCCGTGTCAGCTGCCCGCCTCTCTGGGCCAGGGCTGGAGGGTCCAGCTTAGCTGCTGGCCGTGGAGGAAGGGGCAGTCTCCCCAGAACAAGCAGGATAGGGACTGACAGACTAACAGACTTCTCAAATAGTCTGTTAATGCCCGGATTACAGGAGAAGCAACTTGAGTTGTTTTAATGGCTGCTCAGATTCCTCATAGCTCACCTTTTTTCTCGTAACAGCATTGAAATCATTTGCTGATCTCTGGCAGTTGTGTGAGCTGTGGGTCTGGAGGTCACTGGGAGCAGACACCTGTGCTGCTGGAACCCCTGCGAGGTGTGACACTCCTGGCGCTGGGCGCTGGCCTGCTGTGAGCTCTGTGCTTGTGTTCTCGTTGCATTTCGGAACGTAGCATTAGTAATGCTGGCTGGACATTGCTCTGCCCTGAAATGTATTTTCCATGTTCTCTCTGATGCATCATTTCTTATACCAAGGTGTTTTATGTGAAATGGCTAGTAGTTTTGGCTTTTCCCCCCCCAAAAAATACTTTCTAGAATTTCACGTTTTCCTCTGCCGAGCAGCTTGAGCTGGGAGTGAAAGATAATAACACTAGAGGAGTGGTCTTGACTTCCAACATCACAGCTCTACCTGACAAAGAATGACCAGATCAAATTCACTTAAAAACCCGAGGCCAGCTTAATGGGGTTTTGCTTTGCCTGATTTGACTGAACCAGAACAATTTCCCTTTCAGCTAAATGTGTATTAGTATTCTCTAGAAACCCAGTAATTAAGTGCTGGTGGGGTTTAGTTTTTAGTTTTTAATTGAAATTTTGAAGGTCTCACACTGCAGACATCAGGTGAAGATGTCAGTATGTACCTAGAACCGTGCAGGCATTGATTGGAAAAAATGGGAATATGTTCTGCTGCTTGGTGGCTCTTGGGCTTGTCCATCCGGGCTGACGGGCACGTGCCACGCAGCACCCTTAGCCTTCAGCTGTGAGTTTTTGTTAATATTTCATCGTTACACCAAACCTGTCACTGGAATGAGCAGCAGGCCAGCCCTCTTGCCGGAGCAGTGTGTAACATCTGTGAATTGCTGCAAATACATTAACAAAGGTCAAATTTGGTCCAGATGCGGCCGGGAGCCTTTGTTTTCTTTCCCTTCCCAGTGCGTTCTGCTGCACGCTTTATTTTAAATACTGCTGAGTTCTCTTAGAGGTTTTACCGAGGGACTGGGTTTGTTTAGTGGGACCGAGTTTATCAGTGCTCTCGTGAGGTTTTTCAGGCACTGAGCCCTCACTGTGAGCGATGTGCTGTGGAGCGGCTGTGCTGGAGTGAGCGCTGTGGAAACGAGTTCAGCGGCGAAGCCCAGCGCCCTTTGCAGCGACGGGGCTGTGATTCCCGACGCTGCTTTGTTTGCCTGATGGGGCTGCTGAAACTTACACAGTTTTAACAATTTACTGAAAAAAAGAAGCCATTGCCTTTGTCAAGAAGCCACACGATAAACTCCACGGATACAAAATCCGTGTCTTTAATAAATGATCTGGATTAGCGAGGAGATTGATATGAGGGAGGAACGCTCCCGCTGCTTATCCTGGAGAGAGTTTGGTGTGCATTAGATTTGGGTTTAATATGATCCTTTAAACTCTTCTGACCTGTTAAAAAAAAAAAAAAATTAATTGGAAGGGTTGCCCCTGCTTGGCCTCATGTGAATGACAGAAATTCTCCATTGTTTACCTTGACTGACTAATTTTTAATATTTTCTGTTAGAAAATGGTCTTGTTTAGAAATGTTTTCCTTTGTTTTATAAACATTCTGCAGCAGTGTGTTTGTAGACCTTTATGGTAAATATTAGAGAAGCTAAAGGACAGAATTTTCAATAGTATTTGCTCTTGCTGTGATGCACTGAGATATTTAATGCAGGAAGTTTGCGAATTTATTGGCATTTTAGTAATGAACGTGGTCACTGTTTGACTTTGCATCCACCTGCCTGTCTGGCTATTAATTTTTGATCTCTAGATTTACCTGCTCTCATTTCAGTGGACAGGCTGGCTGTGTTTGAATTAATGCAGATCACAGATTTGGTTTGCATCATGGTGCTTTCTTGCCCCAAAGTCTGTTATTTTCTGATGGCCCATTCAGTTGCAAGGTGAGTTTTAACGGGGTTGTTTTGTACACATTTGGTGTGAGGATGTGTGAGACAGGCTTTGGGAGAGATGTTTCTTGAAATTGGTGTTTTGTGTGAATGTGCTTCAGATCTTTACGTATAATGTAAAAGGAAATGAATTAGACTTAGTATTTATACATGAGCTTGGATGACAGCATAGATTTATTCTGATCTATGATGTATTACACCATGTCTGCTCTTAATTTTTAAGGTGCAATACCTGTTTTTTTACCAGTGACCTAGTGGAATACTTGAGTGTAGAACTGCAAATAATTTTTTGCTAAGAAACGTTTTAGCAGTGCCTACAGATACAGTTTGTTGTTACTTGTATAGAACAAAGGATAAGGCATCAAAACAAAACTCTGACCTAAAACTATACAGGCTGCTTTTATTTGTACCAGCTGACTCCCAGCCTCGGCAGTGTTCTGTACCAGGGAGAGGTTTTGGTACAGTAAAATGCCTTTATGTGGCCATATAAAATTTTAGTGCTAGACAAATTACTGTACATTTTCAGTCTGCGGTTTCTCGTGTATTTCTATTAAATGCGAGTGTGAGGAGAGTCTCCACAGAAAGTGCAGAGCCAGTTCTAAAATGAATCTTCAGGTGGCCTAACACGCACGCTTTGTTAACGCCGAATTTCCTGAAATATCAGAAACAGTTTAATGACATAATTTCTCGAGCACATTGAGAATATTGAGAGAGACCAGTCAAACTGTAGGCAGAGGATCATTCCCTGTTCTATCTCTAGTAGAAAACACTGTCCTTTGGGCGTTCCGGGCTGGAGCCCGTCGGGTGCCGGCGGTGCGGATGGTGGGCGTCAAGCGCTGCACCCGCCCGGCCACCGCGGCTCCGGCCGGCACCCGCCTCCCTGTCCAGCCAGTCCGGCTTTCCCACTGGAAAATCCGCACCCTTGAAAAAGAACAGCGTTTGCACCTCCAAATACGTGCTTAAGGTTTGTTTGAGATTAATACGTGTTTAAGATTGGTGTGTTGTTTATTTTTAAATACAAAATTGTTCTTGTTCCATTTCTTAAAGGGGTGTTTTTAAACAGGAGCCTCCGTTAGTGACGGCTGTTTGGAACATAGCTGGCTGTGCACCAGCTCTTTGGTGAGGGACACAGGGATGCTCATGGAAATTAAATAGGTGAAGCTGTGGAATCTTCCAGGAAATTCGAGGTGTGCCCTGAGTTCCCTGATCTTGGTTAGATTTCTGAGCTTTTAAGATGTAATTCTGAATTTTTGCCGTTCTATAGATAGACCCAATTTGCACACAGTGATTAGATGACTGGCTTATGTAAAAATACTGATATTCTTTGTAGCTTGCTGCTTTTCCTTTGCCAGACACTTTTGTGTTGGTACACTTAAAACATTATGACTTAATAGTAACCTTTTAATACAAAGGGTTCAGGGGGTTTTTTTTACAAATTTAAATATATTTTATGGATTATGTGCCAATGTTCCAAAGTCAAATACCTTCTAAATTTAAAGCTGAGAATTGAACAGCTGGAGGTCTAATCCATTAATTTTTACAAGCTGACTTTCTTAATACTTCAAAGAGAACATCTTAGATGATATTGCTTTGCTGCTCCCCTCCTCAGCACCCCTTCTTCTCATCTCCTCCATAATGCCCTCTCCTTCAAGGCCTCATGTTCTGCTCATCTCCTGGCAAATGACAAAAGCATGTGAATGTGGGGAATGCATTTTCCTTAGTTGATGTAATAAGTTGTAAAATTTGATGGTCTAGAAATGTGCTCTCTTAGTGTTGCACTTTTTATCCATATGGATGCAAAAGTACGCGGTCACTGCTGTTCTGTGCTTCTATCCCATACCTGGGCTATTTTTTGTAGCGGTGCAGGCGTTGTCATAGGAGTATTTGTGCTCTGGACCTGTGTCTTTTCGAGACACCTGACTCCCACCTAGCGCACATCCTTCTCCCGTAGGATTGGGTCTGATCCATGCTGGCCATTTGGAAGTAACGTTTTTCCAAGTTTTGTCTTGCCCCTCTGCTCGGGCACCGCCGATGGCGCCGCTGCCCGGGATGCACGTGCGTGTCCGTCGTGGGCAGCTCCCGGGAAAGAGCTCCCGGGAAGGACCTGTGTCTCGGCTGCTGGATAAGGTGCTGCCAGGACACTGCCGGGGAGCAGTTTGTGCCTGTTTGTTTTCAATTCCAGCAAATCTGTGTCTATTCAGTGTTTTAACATAACACCACCAAGCATGACGCTGGGCCATCTACGTTTTTATTAGCTTCTAACATTTGTCTGAAAAAGCTTTTTTTGGTTTTGTAAGCAGAAATGTGGTTACGTTTAAGTGCTGCTTTGATAGATTTTTTACATCAAAATAAATACAGTTTATATGAGTTTAAATACAGACAACATGTGTGAGAACTCGGAAGGGCTCCGCTAGCTCTGACCGCGAGGGACGCGCCACAGCCCCGCTCCCGCGGCCAGTTTGTGTCAACTTTGGGATATTTATCTTTTTTTAATCCTTCCTTCTGTTTGGAGCATTTTAAAAGCAAAATAAGCAACCTTTTTTTTTTTTTTTTTTGTTTTGAGTCTCCTGCCTTCAGTGCTGAATGCTGGGCCTTTAGGTTTGATCCCAGAAAAACCTGTGATCAGTCAGTGGTTGGAAGACAGTAGGTTTTTTTGGTGGTAAAATATATGTTTTCAGGGTTAAATCTGCATTTAATTAATTTTGTGAATTAGTATTCACAAAATACTAGAAAGCATTCTATTGCTAATAGAAAGATCATCCTGAGGCTGGGGAAGCACAGTTAATTGAAAAAGCAGCCGTTTGTAAAGTGAAGGAAATTTTTAAACATTTCATATCCTAATTAAGAATGTACTCCTGATTTAAAATGGAGAATATTAATTTGCTATGTGAAGCCAATACACTAGAAAGCCCTGGAAGGAGTCAGATCCTTTCTTCCTCCTTAATCCTCTCCCAAAGTGCAGTTTAAGAAGAAAGGTATGACTTTCTTTTTTTTAATGTAGCCTGAAACCATTTTGCTAGAAAGATGTAAATTGATCTATTAACATAGGAAATGAAGGCTGGGCTGGAGTTATTATCTGGTCAGAATTTTAGGATCTTTTTCCTAGAAGAATCTTCCACTAATTTTTTTTGCACAGGGGCTGGGGATAATATTCCTCTATAATGGCATTTAAAAAGCCTTTTGGTCTCGGGTGAGAGCAGTCAGAGGAGGCGGGGGATGCTGTGGATAAGGGTGTCTGAGCCGCAGCTGTGCATCATTGTTGCAAGCAGTGCAGGATCCCTTGGGGACTGGGGCTGAGCCTTCCCGCCCATCCAGTGCTGGAGGTGAGGCTCTGACTGTCTGGCTGGTGGGAACAGGCAGAGAGGGAGTGTCCACCCAGTGTTCCGGCTCCTGACTAGGTGGCACAGTCGGTCAAGGCATTACCATTGTACTTACAGAGACTGGGGTTTACGTGTGATTTAGAGCGCAGTGGAGTCCATCTTCAGGTTCCACTCTATGATTATTTTTATTATTTAAGATCATACTTATTGCACCATAAATTGCAACGGTGCCTTAGAAACCTGGGAGACGTTCCCACTGCTAAAGATTTACAGTCCAAATGAAATAAAACAGACATCGTCGGGCCAGCTCCTGGTTCAGCGCCGGAACACGGCGTGGTGCCACCGGGGCTTGGGCAGAGGATGCTGGTGAGGCACGTGGTGGAACTGAAGGGACCCTGGGCCTGAGTCTCAGCACTTGGGTACCCGGCACAGGCTGGCATACTGGGGCCAAAGGGGGCTGGGATGGGACGTGCGGAGTTTGGGAAGTGTGTGTGGGTAGGAATGAAGGGCTGAGAGAGTCTCATCTCAGCTGGTGATCTCATTTCTGCACAGATTCCTCCTTTGTCCAGCGGTGGGGACGATGCGACCATGCTGCCCTCTCTGGGGCAGCATTTCTCCTCCATAACCCCAGTTGTGGCACTTCTGATTTCTGTGTTAGTGAATTTCTAAATAAATTTCTCAGTCTGAGCAATAGGAAGAGAGACTTAAATGGTATGGAGGTAGTTTGATGCAAAATGGGTTTTCACCTCCTCCGGATGCCTGTGGATGGATCACCAAGGGAGGCTTCTCCTCCCCCTTCCCCGGGGAATGGGAGAGGAGGACCCAGACCTCAGGTCTGAGCTGCCGAGTAGGTCACAGCACCCTGGTGTGACTTACACACCTGGAGTGATACTGAGGTGATACTGCTAGAGAGTGTCTCTTAGACCTGTCAGGCAGCCAGATTAACTGCTTGCATCTAATGTTACAGGTATTTTTGATCTGACTCTCATTTGTTTTTTTAAATTTTATTGGTGCCAAATATTAGGCTGAAAAACTTTTTTTGCCTAGTCCAAAGAGTAGCCCAACATGTCAGACCAAATACAGTTTTAAAAGCAAGAAGATAATAAATGGGCCTATTGTTTGTATTCTAGAAAAAAAAAAAAAAAAAAAAAAAAAAAAAAAAAAAAAAAAAAAAAAAAAAAAAAAAAAAAAAAAAAAAAAAAAAAAAAAAAGGCATTCCCTGGTAATCATAATAAAAGTTACCACAATCTATGAGACAATAATTCTGAAACCCTTAAAAAATAGTATTATTATTCAAAGTGCAAAGCAGCTGGTATTTAACGATGGAACAGATTTTATTGTTGCTGGATATAGGGTCAAATGCTTGCAGCACGTTTTTGATTTAAACAAACCAAAAACACAAGCGCCTTTTTTTTGAAAATAAAATCAGTATGATTTATTTATTTTTTTTCCTCGATCCTGTAGTTCCCTTCTCTACCTCTAAATATAGGCACATGCTGTTCTTTTTGTGCTCGGAGAAACTGCTAGCAGCCCGGCTCCCTGTTCTCTCCCTTCCACACTGTCGTTCTGGAGGCAGAGGGAAAAACAGGGCTGTCTCAAGTGCAATTCAAATCTCGTATGAACTTTGTTGAAATAGGCAGATCCCCAAAAAAGGGAGAATAGCAAAACATTCCTTCGTTCTGGTGGTTGTTGTTATTATTATTATTATTATTATTATTATTATTCAAATCTCATACAAACTACTTTGAAATAGACATATCCCCAGAAAAGGGAGAATAGCAAAACATTCCTTCATTCTGGTGGTTATTATTATTATTGTTGCTGTTGTTATTACTAGCCATCAATGGGAAGTTTCACCCCATCATTTCCAATTCCCTGTGTTGGTGGGGCGGGTGTGAAGGCGATGGCTGGGAAAGGCACAAGGGAGATGGGGCGGTGTCAGGGGAAGCTCAGGGGCAGCCCAGGTAATCTGGGTGAGCTTTGCTTTTAAACTCTGTGCATCAGTGTCATATGTTACACAGTGAAATGGTTTGTTCTATGGATGTTGGTGTATTGCATCCTGATGTTACTTAGTTTATCTGAGGTGCAAATGGGGAAGGCAGAAAGGCTCCCAGTGCTCCAGCTCCAGGCTTTGCCAGGGCTCCTGGTGCTCTGGGCTCACGGTGCTCCCAGGGCAGTCAATGGTGGTTCCAGCTCTGCCAGGGCTCCCACCGGTGTGGCCAAGTGCCGGGCTGTGGTGGGGCTCAGAAGTCCGGCTACTGTGGACCAACAAACACCACTTTGGAAATGTGAGGTTTTAACAACACAGTGAAGTCTTACTCGAGGTAATTATCCAGATCCTCTCGTGTTTAGTGTAGTTTTCCTCGAGTGGCCGATGCCAGTGGTGCTGCAGTGCTTCTGTCACAGAAAAGAACAGATAAAAAAATCTCTTCTTTGAGCCAGACACGTGTGAGCCTCAGAGCTGGGAACGTGCGTTGGGAGATTGTGATACAATTACATTTTATGTCTACCTATTAAGCATAATGAAGGGTTGGTTGCTGGCCTTAAATTTGGAAAGATCTTACTGTAGAGCTTAAACCAGAAGTAGATTCCTGTAATTACTGCTTTGCCGTGCGGAGTGTGGTGAGTTAGAGGGAATAAAAACTGTTCATTGTCCAATTGTATTTCCATAACTGCTGCACTTTTACACGTCTGTTTTGAAAGATAAAATTTTTTGTTATACTAATTTTCCAAAGTAAGCTAATAAAAGCCAACGTGGTGTGTGTGGGGGGGAGAGGTGAAGAATGTCAAATGAACAATGCTTGGTGAGCCCTGCCATGGTGCTTGGAGAGTCAGTGGCTTTGTTTGTTAAACACAAGGCCAAAACACAAGGGCACTGTGCTGTTGCAGTTTGGGCTCACTTGAGTCTGAGATCCTTGATGATGAAATGAAGAATTTAAAAAACTTCAAATTTTATGTTTGCTTTTCTTTGTACTAGATTAGGCAAACCTGGTAAAACATGAAGCAGTCAGTTCTGAATCTGCTTTTGCTTTTACTTGACTTTGTTCTTGCTGCCTGATGGCAGTATGTCAGGGAAACTTGGATCCCAGTGTCAGTTGTTTGGAATTATTGTTTGGATTATATTCAGTTTCAAATGGTACGAAACTGTAGTGAGAAATGAGCATTTGTTTATGCTGATGAAACGAGTCTTTCATAGCCTACACTTGTTTTGGTTGTTAAGTATCAGTACATGTTACAGCTCAGAATGTCCTGGTGCAGTTTTTTGGTGTGATAATGTGGCCCCATTCAGCTCTTTGTGTGCATTTCGGACTGGGAACTGCATCGAAGAGAAGCTTTTTCTGCTTCAGGGGAGCAAGAAGAGGGGGAAGACCAAACCTCTTCTTGACCCTTAGGGAAAAGAAACCTCCTAAACCACATCCTTTTTCCTCTCCCCCTCAAAAATGTGGCTTACATCTTCAATATGGAGGGTTTTTTCCCTTTTCTTTTCTGACCATCCTTTAAGGTGTGCTCTACTGGCCTTTCTCCTCCTGTTTGTAGAACTTCTCTTGGAATCTGTGTTAAGGGGTTATATTTGACATGTTCCTGAAGGCTGCCTTCTGCAGTGGTCTGGCCCAAATAGAAATGTGAAAAGTTCCCATTATTGAGCTGTAAAAGAATACTGGAAATGGGTTATGCAGAAAAAACCATTTAGATAAAAATGCAATTTTCCCTTCCACATACACTGCTAAGAATTAATAGCACATTCTTCCTAAATGGGCACTTCTGTATTATATTTTCACCTTAATGAAATTCTTTCCAAAACAGGAGAGTTTCATTTAAAATTTTAGAACAAAATTGATCTGTTTTTATCTGAAGTTCTCCCCCTTTTAAAAACTTAGGGAATGACTGCCATGGAGTGTCTGGGCATTCTGTGGAAAAGAGGTGTTGGGT
>NW_020955531.1:1595842-1665496 GCF_003031625.1 Empidonax traillii
TGACTGCCATGGAGTGTCTGGGCATTCTGTGGAAAAGAGGTGTTGGGTTCCGAGGTGGGTGTCCCACACACCCTCCGTCCCATCGCAGGGTGTGTGTCACAGGGCACTCCTTACCCTGTCGGCACAGCTGGATTTGGGCTGTTGCCGGGGTGGTGTGTGCTGTGCACACCAGCTGTGCTTTCACAGCTCCACTACTTGGCCAGTGGGAGCCCCCGGTGGTCTAGGGGAAATGACACTGCACTGTCACTGCAGAGACCCGGGTTTGATTCCCGGTCGGGGCCCCTCCCCGGGCAGATGGAGCTCGTTAGCCCATAAGGCAATCCATCTACATCCTGAGGACCTCGCTGCCACCGTCCAAGCGTGCTTGGCCCCGGCAGATGAACCTCAGGATTAAAGGGTGGGCTCAGTTCCGCGCACACTGTGTCTCACCTAAAAAATCCAATGCGCAGGCTGGAAGGTGTAAAGACCTTCCCCAGTTCTTCGTTCGCGAAGAGACTGGCCATTACCATTACTTGGCCAGTGGCCACCACGCAGTGGGGGCACAAAGGTGTCACTTACAGGACACAGCCATCAGTTTTAATACGTCCCTTTTCTGTAGAAGGTAAATAAATGCCGACGGAAAGAAGGAAAGAGGAATCCTCTGTGGTGACAATGAAACTGGAGATGTCCCCAGGAAGACTTGCCAGTCCCAGCTAACAGAAAACCATATATTCATGCTTTTTAATGGTTTCATTTTTAATGAAAGGGTTTTAATATAATGTTGAGAACAGAACTGTGCGGAAGGAGTAGGGCTAATAGAGAGACTCTGCTGAGTTGCAGTGGAGAAAATGCTTTTATTAAATAAACTGTTTGGTTTTTCATGGTATTAGTAAAATGTTTCCCACGTATAAGTAATGCTTATAGGAACGGAGACACAGACAGGACTGATACAACTCAAAGTCTCCATGTTAAAAATACAGAGTCCTTTGGAAGTGATGCTGCGCAGCCTTTGCACTGTGTTTGTGACAGATTAACTTTTCTGTGCTTGGGCTGTCCCCCAAAAAGTGAAATACAGGAGAGATGTAAAGCACTCTGTTAGACTCTTACTCCGAAGTAACACTGAGCTTAATCCAAATTCTGTTTTTGAAAGAGGTATTTATAGTCAGCGAGGCCCTGACTACCTACAGTCATATGCCGATAGTCTCCCAATCAAAGAGCAGCAAATACTATACTGCTCGTTAGGTGGGTTATAGAACAGCTATTTTTTCAGTCACAAAACTTCCCTTCTGTGATTTATTTTCTGTGAATCACAGTAGTTCAGTGAACAGTGCAGATCACGACTTCTACAGCCAAATATGCAATTCCCTGGAAGCAAGAGTTGAAAATTTAATTTTTCAGTGTAGTTCTTTGTAACTTGCAAGTTTTATATTAATGGGACATTGGCTCTAGAGTTTCCTGTAAAGCTTCACTCCCTGGGACAAACATGACCATGGGTAGCATACTCCCCAGTGTGAGTGGTTCACCACTCAGAGAGTGTTGCTGGTATGAATTTCGTAGGTGTTACGATTTTATTTTTTAATGTTTTTTTGCTGTCGGTGCTCAGTGTACCTGCAGGCATCGCTACATGCTGAGTTGTGCATTTAAGCATTGGCTGCCACAGTAAAAATCTTGATGGCCATTGTTTCTACCAAAAAAAACCCCGTCTCATCTTCAAAGTCACTGCTGTTACAATAATTTTCTCTTTGAACATGTCAGGATTCTCTCCTTGATTATAGACTGGATTGTCTCTTGTCATTGCATAATGATTTTTTTTTTTTGGGTAGGCAGAGACATTTTTCAGTTCATCACAGTTCATCCCCCATCCCAGTACGTCTTTAAAAAAGAGATTATGCTGAAACCAGGTATTTAAGAATATAGATATTCAAGAAAATAACTGGTTTTGACTTTTTATTTTCCTGGGAACTTTATAAAGCTGATGCGAAATACAGCTTTATTTTACATTCTGAACTTAGACTTTCAAAATTCCCCTTCCCCGTCCTGCCCTTCTTTTGCTTTTGATTGGACCAGAAATCATTATTTCAGAGTTTTTCTTCTGCTTTTTATTTTGGTCTTTTTGCAAGTTACACCACACGAAAAGAATCCATCTCTCTAATTCTGCCGTTGGTTGGATGGTTGCTTGGGTGGGTGGTGGCTGTTTGACCCGGAGGCCGAGCACTCTGCTGCCAGACCTTCCCTGCCCTGCTCTCTGTTGAGGACTGGTGAAAAGCCTTGGCAAGTGCTCGCCGAGGCTGCTGCTGTCGGGAGCTGTTTTTTGGTTTGGTGGTCTGTCCACTCTCTAGGGACCAGAGTTTCTGCTGCCGCTGCAGTGGGTGCCGACTGGCACGTTGTAGCTCTCAAAGTATGGTGGTGGGATGAAGGTGCCCTGGAGGCAGAGCTCCTCTCCCACTGCTGCTGAGGTGTGCCAGCTTTGTGGCTCTTCATGGCTGATGGCTTAAATTGTTGTGCTTTGCACTAGTGCAGGATTCACCTTGGATCAAAAGGCAGGGAACCTCCTGAAAGGGAAGGTGCCTTGGAAGGTCCTCCCAAGCCTCCTCGAGCTAAGTGAAAGCCCAGAGACCAAGAGCATTTGCAGTTGTCTTGCTCTGTGTGTGTGTGTGCAGTTGTGGGGTGATGTTTATGCCATCAGGGTAATGCCACCACGGGAAAACTGTACAAAAATAGGGGGCAGTAGAACTGTATCAAGCACAGAAGTGATTTATCCCTTGGGAAACGAGTATCCTGTAAAAATGGTCGGAGAACCCCAGCCCAGGTGAGATCTGCAGACCCGAATCTGGCTGTGATTACACATGTGCAGGCTTCCAGCTGTTATGATGGGTTTATTGCTTCAGAGGGTTAAGGATGACTAAATCCAAAATGCCTCTTGGTGGGAGTTGCCTGCCATGCGATGGAAGCCTTTACTATTGAGTTTGTAAATCCTGACTGTGGTTCTGCCCTTGTGTTTTGTAAGGAGAGAGCTAAAAAGGACTCACTGTGTCTTTAAACTTGTAGATCCTCAAAACCTCCTTAGGAAGTAGAAGGGGGAAGGGACCCTTTCAGGATTAATTAAACAGAGATGTCTTGCTGTAGACTTCAGGTTTACTGATAAACACCAGCCCCTCACCCGCGTCTGGTGGTGCCGCTGTTATTTAATCAGGGCCACAACAAGGAATCTGAGCAATCTTCCCTTTCTCCTCCTCTGTTTCATTTATCTGTCCTCCCAACCTGTTTGTTTGTGTACGTTTAAGTTTTCCATGCCAGGGAGAAGTAGAGTGGAAATGTCAGGGGTCAGGCTGCAGGCAGGAGCAGGCAGGGAGCAGGCAGTGAGCAGGCAGTGAGCAGGCAGCCCAGCTCTGCAGCACTGGAGTTTCTGAGAAACTGGAGATAGGTTGTTTCAGGCGAGATTAACTCCTTCAGCATGGCTGCTTGCTGCTTAAGAAGACCTGGAGGATGGTAGGCAAGGCAGGTACATTAAGACACTGAACTCAGACTACATTCCTCTATCCTTACAGTCCCGTGGGTGATGGGTGCTCTTGCTGCCATTTCACTCACCCTTGTATCAAAGCTCTGCAGGCCCATCTGCCTTGGCAGCTATGCTGCTGCAGGAAGAGGCTGTGTGGATCCAGACCCGAGGAGGACAGTTGAGTAGCAGAATTCATTGCAGTGCTGTTATGGATACCTGAGTTACTCAGTGCATTTCTCAGTGGACAAAGCATCCATGGAGGGCTGCTGTTCAGAGACATGACTTTGAGTAGACACGTGACTTGGGTTTTGTGACATGTGACTGAGAGGATACCTAAAGACCACTCTGAATGCACTTGCCTTCAGAAGAACCAGTTTTTATGGCAGGCCAATTGACTGAGTGTCTCTCAGGCTCTCAGCTGTATGCCGTGTGGTGGCTCACATGTGCAGCAGCCCCGGTCGATGGCTGGGGCTGGGTGAAGTTTTGGTTGTATGACTCAAGCTGTTGTAGCTGCAACTTGCCTGACCTGTGAGAGAAAGGTTAATTCAGGGTGGGGTGGAGGATTTTTTGTTTGTTTGGTGCCGCCTTTGCATTTGTGTTGTGTCAGCGAAGCGGGTGCTGAAGAGCCCAGTCCTGCCTGGCTTGACAGCACTCGCATTGCTTGGCAGTGCCCTGCTTGGAACAATTGCAGGTAGAGATTACAAGGTCCTTACGCCCTTCTAGTGGGACAGTCTGTGCTTCTGCACTGACCGAATCTAGACCAGGTTAACAACAGCTGTCACAAGCAGCCATCGTTGCGTATGGGTCAGGAATGAATCGCTGGGGAGAGTCACAGAATTATGTGGGTTAGAAGGGTCATCTCGTTCCAACTGTGGGCAGGGACACCTTCCTCTAGACCGGGTTACTCCAAGCCCTGTCCAGCCTGGCCTTGAACACTTCCAGGGATGGGGCAGCCACAATTTCTCCGGGCAAGCTGTGCCAGTGCCTCAGTACCCTTTCTTGCTAATATCCCATCTAACCCTGCCCCATCAGTGTGAAGCCATTACTCCTTGTCCTGTCACTCCAGGCCCTGGTCAAAAGTCCCTCTGCAGCTCTCTTGGAGACTCTGTGGGCTGCTCCATGCAGCAAGGTATATGCTGTGCTCCCCTGTGCCGGTGTTTGGGTGCTACTCAATCCCATGTCTCTCTCCTGCCCTTGCCAGAGGCAGCTGATGCTTCCAACCACCTTCCCCAGGGAGGTGCCTCAGGGCAGGGTCCACAGACCCCCCAGCATAGTGAGCTAATTGGCTGATGTTCTTTCATTTTCCAGGGATATTGAAATTGTTGTGGGTCATAAATCATGAGAGCATATGGCCAGAAGGAGAATGCTGGCCCATATTTCAGCTTTGGGCTGGAAGATGAGACTGTCCGTCCTGTGTTGTACAGGCCCATTTTGTTGATTTACTGGCCCGTGAAACTTCAGAGTTAATTTTTCGTTGAAGCAGGGAAAGTCTGTCTACCCATGACTTTCCTACTTGAACAGCTGTTTGCTCCTGATTCGTTGCTATTCTGAGAATTTCGTGAAGACTCTCCACAGTGATGTGACAATTGGAAGAAAAAGATGAGCTTATATGTTTCTTATCCTAATAGTGGCACTTACAGCCGTACCTAAGAACGCCAGGTTTCTTTGTGTGTTTTTTTAAGCTGAATTTCCCTCACTGCCATTCCTCCTCACATGGCTGTGTATTTCTTCTATCTAATGATTTTTTTGCTTTTCCTTCAGATAGATTTAATTTTTGAACACGCTGTTCAATCAAACCCTGGTCCTCCATCAGATTTATGGGCACCAGCTCAATCACCACACCTTTCTGCTGCCTTAGGGGATGTTTCTGAATGTGCCAAATTCATTATATGGCAATGACATTTTCCTCTCTTTCTGTAGATGAGATTTTTTAACAGCAGAAGGGACCTAGCAAGAAGTTGCCCAGAAAGTGCTGGGTTGGTAGCATCAGCTCTCAGTCTGATTTGCCAACATTTAAATGTTTTCCAGCAGAGATTTTGACCTTTCTTTAACAAGCTCAGGCCTCCTCACTGAAGTATTTAAATTTTTTGCAGACCCTTTAAAATTTGCCCATGAATTACTTGAAAGGGAATTGCAGACAGTGATTTGGAACCCCCTGTTTTTGGAGTGTCACACCTCTGCTGTTGGTGCTGATGGGCACAGAGCAGGTCAAGGAGCGCCCACAGCATCATGGAATGGTTTGAGTTGAGAGAGACCTTAAAGTTCGTTTTGTTCCACTCCCCTGCCAGGGGTAGGGACACTTTCCACTACACCAGCTGCTCAGAGAGAGCCCTGTCCAACCTGGCCTGTTCATCTCAGAACTGTGTCTCTGTGGGTGCCTTGTGAGCCTCAGCTTTGACCTGCACATGCTGCTCCCACTTTTCTCTTGATCTGTGATGTTGTGTGAGCTCCTTTTGTTTTCATGAAGGCTGATTCCCAAGGTCCCCTCATTCACCCTTGAGACACCAAACTTCATCTAGAGGTGTCCTAAAGAGCAATAGGATGTTTTTCAAGCTAGTGCTCTAAACAAATGGCATAAAAGAGCAAATGATCCTTGGTGCTGGTTCTTGCTTGCCGTTAGCCTTTGTAAACTCACGCTGTATTTTCAGGAATATCCTTGAACTTGTGTGGTTTAACCCCGAGCATTACTGCACATGATCACTGTTTCTTGGTGTGCAAGAGCCTCAGATGTGTGAGGCCCCTGGGAGAGATTGACTTTGCCTGTGGCAGTTTTGTGTTACAGTCTCTCGTAATTGTGAGTTATAGATGGGGCAGAAGCACCTCTGGGAGCTGCGGGCAGAGCCAGAGAGGAGACGGAGGGACCAAGGGGTGGGCGGCCAGCAAATCCCTCGTCCTGGCCCTGGCAGCCAGGCTGGATGCAGATCTGGCTTTGGGATGTGAGAACACAGGTCCTGTTGAGCTCTTGGGGAACAAGGCGACAAAACACTTAGAAGTCTTTGGCTAGTGGTATCTGAGCCTTTGCTTCACAAGAGACTGATAATATTTCAGAACCTTTTTTTGCTTGGCTAACAAGTACTCATTTAATTTGCGTTCTGAAACTTAAGTGACCACAAACAAATCTTTATCTTTCATTCTGTTTTCACTTAATTTAAGGAAAATAGAGTTTTCCATGTATAATCTGCAGGGCTTAAATATTCTACTTATTACTGTAATTTCTACTTTTCCCCCTGCAATTATGTCAAAGCTCTTGCACAAATCTGATGAGAGAGTGCTGGAATTTATGTGTTTCCTCCTCTGTTTGCTCTGTACATAATCACCAAGTATTCACTGCCTTTACTAGCTCCATTGATACACCCCTTCTCTTGCCACTGTGAGTGGGCATTTTCCTCCTATTTTTGGAGGCCTGCTCTGTGTGGGAGCCAAAGGTAATGCTGGTACTTTTGATCCTTGTGTCATCAAACAGAAATGAGCAGCACTAAAACTTACTAAAATGATATGACAGGTGAATGAAGCGCTCAAGCAAATCTTGCTCTTGGGGCCCCATCCCCTGACCAAGTCCACCTGGTGGTGATGGGGCAGCAGCAGAGTGGAGCTTAGGCCAGCTGAAGCCATTTTTCTGTATTGAACATGCAGCAGAAGGTTCCTTTGTGGGAAAAAACAGCTTGATAACACCCAGTAGCCCGGGACAGAGTCTGAAGACAGGTGGACAAGCTCTCGGCAGCGTGGTCTGGTGGTAGCCCAGCTCTGAGGTCGATGCTGTGTGGGGAAGTGGAGGCATTGTCACCGTTCATCACCCTAGCTCCATGTGAAATGTCCAGGTGGCAGTTTAATGCAGAACATTTAAGTAGCATCTATTTTCAATTTTGGCCTGTCCTGATATAATCCTAGATGGTGTCCAGAACTGGTTTTAGTTAAGTAGGGGGCGTATTGAACAATTTCATGTAATTTCTGTGCAACCAGAAAATTCCGCTTTGGATTTTATGGAGAACCTTTTGTTTGCTCCTGCATTCTGGCTGTCAGGAGATGGGCTTTGCATGGGCTGGAGCTGTGCGTAAAGCTGCCGTGTGATAATTTGCGTACATACAAAATAAATTTGAAAGTATTGAGTGCAAAAGCCAGCATTTCCTTACTCATCATGGATGCGTGGGTTGTTACCCTTGGCGAAAATAGGCTCAGAGCATTTAGTTAGTGCGAGTGAGTGATGTACACCAGCAGCGCAGGAAACACGGGATCAGTCAGCCTATATTCCCTACTGACGTGGAGGTCTCCTTCTAGTGTTGGCGGCTGGATTTGGGGAATTCAGAGGCAGGGATACATCTCTGATGGCCACAGCACTTTGGGAGGGAGGGTTAGGAGGGGGTAGCCAGTTGTAGCCTCTTCCCAATGTTAGATCTGAGTGTCAGTGTGATAGAGCTGGCGGGTGGGGCTTAGGCAGTTTGCTCCTTTCTGAGATGAGCAGAAGTGCTCAGGTTTTTGTGGGGGTAGAAGGACAGGCCCTGGAAAATAACTTGTTGCTCCCAGAGGCATCACTGGTGTTGGATGGCAGCGTTTGGATGTCATGAGTGTTGAGTCAGCTGTGCTGGGATAGACTGCAGTTGTCGGACTCCCATTTATTTTCTCTCAGAAGTGTTCGGATGTTGTTTGACTGTTGGTGGCAGTTGATTTGGTTTGATTTTTAACACTAGTTTTCCTTGCTTCTGTGGGGTCACAGTTATCATACTGTGCAGAGCTGAGGAGAACAGTTTTGGTAATGGCACTGGGAGCCCAACCAGCTGTTTGGAGCCATGTGGTTGGGTTAGATCCTGGTTGGAGGTTTGGCTGTCGGTAGCTCAGTTTTCTGTGGCTGTCACAGGCAAGCTGCGGTTTGCCTGTGTGGGGCACGCAGGGCCGGGCGTCAGACAGCAGCACTGCAGCTGGGGTGGGACTTGGTTTGCCAGAATGGTCTTTCGTTCTGTGAGAACCAGATCCAAACATCAGCCGCTTTGCAAGGGGGGCAGGCAGGACCCCTCTGCGGTTTGCATGTTTTGCAGGGAAGCCAGCCTGAGAGTCAGTGTGTTAAACCGAAAAGAGGAAGTGAAGGTAGCCGAAAGAGAGGAAGGATATGAGTTGGAAACTGTCCGTTGTCCCTGTGGCCATGTAGCAAGGTACAGGAGCTGGTGCTGTCGCAAGGCACAGAGCTTGTGGCTTCCCCTGGGATGCAGGACTTGCCTTTCTTTTCAGAGTCAGGGAGCTGTAAAGCAGTGATTTAACAGTAACATCCAGAGAAATAAATAGGTGTAGGCAGTTTCACACTTGTCTGTGAAGCCATGGAGATGTGTTGCTCTCCTGCTGGGCAGTGGCAGCAAGGTGGTGAGTGGTGTGTTCCCTCTCTCTTGTGTCCTCCCAGCACAGTGGAGGGAACATAGCTTTTAGGACAACAGTGTCATTCTCCTCATCCACACATTGTTCATTCTGTGTCTTCAAGGTCAAGCTACATGTAAGGTGACTGCTGCCTTTTCCATCGATGGGGTTCGCATTTTTCCTACTTCATGTTTTTTTCACCAGTTTCTTCAGACAGTGGCATGTGGTTCACATCTGAACTTGTCCTCAAGTGATATCTGCCCAGCTTGCTGCTGGAGCTGTGGGGTAGGACGCTGCGGTCTGACTGTAGCCCTACAGCCTGACGGCAAACCCTTAACGCTGCTGTGGGTTTGGGCAGCCTCCCTGTCGTGGCATGCACATCCTTCCATCGCTTCTGGTGAAAACAGGAGCAGGAAAAGAGGTCAAGGGAGAAAAGAGAAAAATATGTATTCGCAGCAAGCACTTTGTGTCTCCTGTTATTTGAATTCTGTGCAAGCAGTGAGCTCCGATGGAGCCCCACGCCAGCTCGGAGACCACTGAAAGCAAAATAAACATCTCTGCAGCATGGGCTGATACACTCACCCTTTAGAGCCGCAGGCACCTCCAATTAATCATGCTGTCTGTGGAGGAAGGGGCTATGAGGACCAGAGGATGCTGCCAGAGCTGATGGGCTGATGAAGGGGTGGGCAGCATGCAGCAGTAAGGGTGAACAGGCTGTGTACCACCCGGGTGAGCAGGAAAGACTGTGCCATGCCTTTGGGTGAGCACTGTCTTGTCTGTGTTGCAGCAAAGTCAGAGCTTTAAACCTGGTTTGTGGGATATATGAGTGCTGTGTGATGGTGCTCAGCGCTGTGCACACGTGGTTTGATGAAAAGCTTTCCCTCCTGTGTGAGAAAGGCTCTCACAGAGCAGCTCAGCTGGCCGGGCCTCGACAATAAATCGAGAGGCTGACCAAGCCAAGTGACTTCTTGAAATGTCAACGAGTGAGATGTGTCTGATACCCTGGAGCTTGGGTGTCTGCAGTGTGCTCCTGGTCAGCAGCATGAGGAGTCACCTGTCCCCATTTCCACTGAGCTTCTCCTGACAAGTCCCTGGCATCAGCTGTTCATCTTCGCCACCAACACTGAATTCTCTATTCATATTGGGGAGGGCAGCATATTTAAGCATCTTATGGGCTTTAAAAATGGCAGTGATGAAACTGAATAAATGAAGGAGTAAAATCAAAGTGAGAGGAAGGTTCTGGTAATGGGCTGTTGGGGCTTTCCCTCGAGTGCCAGTGGAGCTGGGTGCTGCCAGTCTGGGACCAGAGGCAGCAGGGCATTGGAAACAGCAGAGACAGATCCAGCCCACAGTGCGTGGGTTGCCAGGGGTGAAGACACCTGAAAATGGTGCAAGCTTATGGCGTAAGCAGGTGGCATGTGCCATGTTTGTGCCTATGAACAAATGCAAACCGCTGTCGAGAAAATGCCTTTGTCCAGGACTTTGTCAGTGCTGCAGCAGCGAGGAAGGAGATGGTTCATTTGTTTATCAACACAAATGAACTAGTTGTATTTAAAAATACAATTTTAGGAGTGTTTAGAAATACAATTTCAGGAGTACATTAATCTGTGGAGACTAGGTCCAGTGTGCAGGAAAACATGAAATGTTTTCAGACCTTATTTTTCTTGAAAACTGGAAAAGATGGTTCTGTGCTGTGTACAAATGCAGAGCTATGTGCCTGAACCAATATGTCAAACTGTCATGTGGGAGATTTGGTGAAAAACATCTTGTCCTAAGGGAATAATTTTAAACACTATATGTAGGTTTGCTGCCTCATAAGGGATCATTACTCAAATCTATTCCCTCTTATGGTAGCTTGGCCTCTGCTTAACGGGCACAGAGTGAACAGAAGCCCATTAACGCGTCCTTTAAGAGTGGTTATCAGACGGTAGAGGGGAAACAGATCTCTGATCAGGGAATATAGTGTTTTTGGCCAAATTCTCCGATTCAGCCTTAACAAGATCAGTAGCAATCCAGGGCCTTCACGCTCGGCTGGCCATCGAGGGCGGCGGCGGGGCCGTGCTGTGCCGGGCGGCCGGACCCTGGGCAGCGCAGGCGGCTCAGGCTGTGTCAGAGCGGTGAAGAAGTGTAAGGGATGAGCCCTGGGGCAAGGAGCCATTCCAGGGATCTTCACCTCCTGTTTGTCACTTCAATGTCGCAGGAATGCTGAAATGTGGAGTGGAACCCACTCCCAACCAGACCCCTACCAGACTGTGGCTGTGCTGTCACTCCTGCGTGGCACTGCCTCCCGTCCTTTTGTCGGTGCTGATTTTGGCAAGAATGAGAGGGAATGCATGAGCAGCACCTGAAGAGCAGGTTCGTTTCCCGGTGCCTTGTAGCATCCACAGTTGCCTTGGCTACACCAGCTCTCCCTCAATTAACCTCCTGTCTGACAAGAAGATGCACGCGATATGCGTTAGTCTTACAGGTGAACTTGGTTTTTATGGGATTAGTTTACTAAAAATTGGGACACATCTGGGTTTGCACAGTGCTTTGTGGGGTTGTCACAGTTAAAAGACTATATTTATTTTTTAATAATGCATAAGAAGATGCTACATGAGGAAAAAGGCTTTACGGAGCAGCTTAACTGCTCGGGGCTCAGTAAAAAGAGGGAGTGAGAAGGAAGCTGGAGGGACTGCAGGTGTGTATACACGGTGTCTGCAGGAGTGAGAAGAGTGTCTGGATTTAACATCACTAGAGAAATGTGATTTTCCCAGGCTGATGTGAAAAAGCAGTCTGTAGCGTGTGTATTGAATTTTTTGGTGAAGCAGAACTCCTGGTCCTCTTCCTGTGTCCCAGCTGCAGGCTCCAGTGCTGCAGGCTCCAGTGCTGCTGGCCAGGCTCCTGGCTTAGTCACCATGCTGCCATTAATGCTGTGTAAACAAACAAACAAACAGCAACCTTTTCTTTTCAGAGGCTGCGTGCCTTTGCAAAGTAGAGCAGAACGAAAGAGCAGCTTCCTAAATGTGCAAGGTCAGAGCAGAGGGTCGGGCCTGGGGGGAGGCTGGGGAGCCTGGCTGGGCACTGCCTGCTCGCTGTTTGTCTGGGGCTGAACGCCTGGAACGTGTTTGGCTGGATAAAGCTTGGTCAGAAGCTCTTAACCTAAAAGCAGACTGGCTCTGGGAACCACCACAAGATCACCAACTGCAGTGGGGTAGGACAGCGTCACGGTTGAGCTGGTTCCAAACTCCTTCTGGTCTCTGGTCACTTTACTGCTTTGAGTTTCATGCCTTCCTCGTCAGCATAGTGTGAGCTTACATACAGTGTTTTATCTGTTACCTCTGCTTCGGCATTTGCCGTTTCCAAGGGGCACAGGCTGTCCTCTGAGCCAGAGGTTGTACTTGTGTCTGTCCTGGGTTCTCTTGTGTCATGTCCTTTGGTTTGGAGAGGAAGTCTCCACCCAGACCATCTCAAGATCTTGGGTGTGGAGGATGGCCCTTATTAAAAGGGTACTGCTTTTATTAATAACACAAATTTCTTGCAGTAGTTGCTGATAGAGGCAGTTGTGCAGTTAAAAGATAATTTGTTTGAAAATACCTTGCTTTCAGTGAGATACTTCACGACTGACAGTGATTCGTCTGGAATTTAACGGCTGCAAGGCAATGACATGGTGACACCATCTTGCATTACCTGACTAATTTTAACCTGACCATTTCCTCTAAGATCACCCCTCCAGACCGTGGGTGCTCTGGCCTGAGGGTGTTGGGGCACTGGGGCTCTGAGGGGGGCAGAAAGGATTGCTGGTGGAACAGGTCTGCTGGGAGGGTGCTACTGTTCTGGACAAGCATCGGGCAGTATCCTGTGCTTAAGAACATAATTCTTATCAGGTGGATCAGCGCAACTTTAATTTTTTGCTACAAGGATTTTTTTCCAGGAAAGCATTTTACCTTTGTCAAGACAGTAATATTGGAAAAAAGTAAGCTGTGCTGACGATTTCCCTCCAGGTTGACTCTGAGAATTCTTGTGCCAGTGCAAGCCTTGCTGTGAGCTCTCATCCTCTCGTTGTTTTGGATTTGAATGTGTCATTTTCTGTTCTCGTTAACAATAGACAGGAGAGCAGGAGCTCCCACAGTGGTGTCCCGTGGTGAGTGAAGCTTGCGTAGACAGTGGCAGTCAGTACTGACTTTGCAAACTGAGGCTCACCTCTTTGCTTGGGTTTTCCTCTCAGGCCTGTTCATCCCTATGGGATAGATTTTGCTTTGATTCTTTTATCAGTAGTTTGCTTAGGAATTTTATCCACAGCAAACGGCTTAGGAATAATTTGCTGATTTACAAGCAAATAAGCCTAATTTTTTTATTCTTTAGTTGCTTGTGACACATAAACTTCTTCAAGTAGTCATTGCTGAGGACTGGTTCTGTTGGGGTTGTTGAGGTGCCTGCACAGCCGATGCAGTGGAGCTCTGGCTCTGATCCCGGCTGGGGAATGTGCCATCTCTGCCATGACTGTGGGAGTCCTTGGCTGTGGGGGTCTCCTGCAACCCTTGTAGTAACACCGCTGGGATCCCCGGGCCCCTCGTGGCTGCAGTTCAGCTGTGGGACTCTTTCCTCTTTCTCTGCAGCAGAGGAAGAGAGTTGCTGTCACAAGGACTAATCTTGAGGCGCTGGCTCTTCCTGTGCTGAGCCCAGCATGTCCTGTGCAGTCAGCGAGACGTAAGAATAAAAATATTGGGTAATGAGTGCCTTGTGAACAAATACAAGTGAGAAAAACATTTTTCTTTCACAGTTTTCTGCACAATCCCATCTGAGCTTTGAATATTTTATAAATAAAAAATTTTTCATGTATATTTGCGTTCAGGACAGTAAGTAAAATTGAACACTGAATCAAACAGTGGTTATTTAAGGAGTCTGTTTTCTTGCCCTGTGGTTTTCCCGAAGCAATGAGGCTCAGGGGTGACAGGAAAGGAGAGCAGAAGCTCCAGGTATTGGGAAGGTGGTTGTGGAACTCAGCATTTGGGTATTATGTGGTGGTCTCTGCTCCGTGCTTCTGCTCAGCCCCTTGGTAGTGCTTATTTATCAAAACTGATCAAAACACCCAACACCAACTGCGGGGAACTGGAATCCATCTGGAATGTAGAGAGCGTGAGCGCCTTTGCCGTGCTGCTGCCGGATTCCTCGCTGGAGCAGCGTGCGAGGGTGTCGGCGAAAGGTGATGGTGGCGCATGGGGCCGGCTGGGCTGTGCAGTGATAGACATCTGTGTGGGGATGTAAACAATCTCTGTGTGGAGTTTGCACGTGGCTGCACTAACGCAGGGCTGAGCAGGCAGCAGTGCTGCTCTGGAGCCCCGTTCCTTCTCCCGGCGTTTATGGCATCATGTCCCCAGATTCTCAGTAGTTTCTCTGTGTGGTGTTACTCTACTGCTTTAGATACGAGCATCTCTGACATCTTGTTATAATCAAACATTAAAAATATCTTCCATTTAAACCAGCCTAGTTTAGGATTATTAATATCATTGTGATTGTGTAAGAATCTGGTCAGTTCTGGTTTTGTATCTGGTTCAGTGGAAGCATTGCGAGCTGCCCCATGAAGTGTGGTAGCCCCGCACTGCTTGGCTTTGTGGAACAGGAGAAAGGTGATGGAAGGTAAAGTCCTGAGAGGTTAAACATTCACAGACAGTTTTTGGCATCTTTGGTGTGTTCCACCCATTTTAGCTACTCTTCACATTAACTGTAAAATCTATAGGAAAAAGGCCAAGGGATATTGTTTAGGATGTTTCAATTAAAGTCTTCCATTTGTGGTTAACAGAAACTAATGATGGTTCAAGATCATACATATTTTAGAAAAATATTATCAGGATACTCCATTAAGAGAGGGGAACAGGGAGACCAATGCTGGGAGTGACCGTGAGGGCACAGAGGGTTCAGGGCTGGCTTCCTGCTTGGAGATGTTTCAGCATCCGTTTTCAATAGCAGAGGGTGCATAGGGGAGGAAGGCTCCCGATTGTGCTGCAGTCCAGGACACACTCATCGGTCCTGGATCTGTCCCCAGCATTTAGACATGTCACAATTTGTTCTTCTGCCCTGATGAAAAATCGACCATGGACGCTCTCTGCAGGGATGGGGAGGGGGAGCCACACCAGTGGTGGTGACACAGTGTCCCCGAGCCAGGGGATGCGATGCCGCGTGCACAGGAACCGGGGCATGGGCCGGTGGGGAGAGGGTGAGGCAACCCCCCTGCTGCCGCCCGTGAGTTGGTGGGGTTGCGTGTCATGGGTCTCCTAACCTCTCTCTGTGAATCCTTTCCAGCCCACGACCTTCCCCCGAGTAAGACCTCGGCGGCGGCGGCGCAGACGGGCACCCACCTGCAGTGCCTCTCGGTCCACTGCACGGACGACGTGGGCGAGGCGAAGGGCCGGACTGCGGTGCCAACGTGGAGGTCCCTGCACTCGGACATCTCCAACAGATTCGGGACTTTTGTGGCTGCCCTGACTTGAACAAAAGAAATTATTTTTTTTCTTTTTTTAATTTCAAAGGGCCGCTACTGCTAGGTGGACTATTTTTCTAGGTTGGTACCTGCTTAGTGGCATATGGACTGGAAAGGGTTAATTTAAAGTAAACCTCAACTTTTTTTTAATCTTCTGCCACAGTATGTTACCAGTGTTAACCCTTCTGCAGTTAGCACACTTTTGCTTAAGATTTTCCTGCTAGACCACTTTTTCCCATTATTCTGTAACCTTGGCATACATTTATAGATGAGGCCTTTTCCTTTTTCATCTCAGCGTATGTCCAAGTCACGTATGTCATAATAAGACAAAGATTCTCCTCCTCCTCCTTTTTTTTTTCTCATTGCTTTGTGTTTTTTTTTTTTTTTTTTTTTTTTTTTTTTTTTTTTTTTTTTTTTTTTTTTTTTTTTTTTTTTTTTTTTTTTTTTTTTTTTTTTTTTTTTTTTTTTTTTTTCTTTTTTTTTGTTTTGTTTTGTTTTTTGTTTTGTTTTGTTTTGCTTTGTTTTGCTTTGTTCAGTGCTTATTACAATGGTGATCCTGAGGAGCAGCAGTTCAGGAATAAACACCAGTGAAAGTGAAATGGTCAGCATTAAATTATATGTTATACTGACACCCAGCCTTTGCCAGTCACATACAAACCAAGCAGTTGATGCTCTGTCGAATGTTCAGGCATGGACCTGCCCTTTCCTGAGAGAATGAGGTTCTCCTGTTAATGAGGTTCAGCCTCATTTGCTCTGTGCCTCCTGGTGAGGCCGGGACGCCCCTTCTTCTCTGTACCTGGGCCCAGCCCCGGGATGGAGCTCTGTCATGAACGGGCTGGTTCAGGCACACTGGGGAATGTACCAAGGGGTTTTTCTAAATAAGTCTAACAGGAAGTTTTCTTAATGGTCAAGAGTCATTATCTCCTCCTCTGAAGGCCCAGGCTCCCTCTCACTTGCCTGGACCTGGTGGTGCTCCTGCAGTTCCCACTTTATTGATGCTGAAAAAGAAAATCCCCTGCGCCCTGACCATTTTTTGCCCATTTTTTGCTGCAGAAAGATGCTGCTGATCGGTAGGAGGTCCAGTGTCCCCTGTGCTTGTCTGGGGATGCCCCAGCCCCTGCCACCTCAGGTCCCAACGCAGTGGCAGCTGCTGGGGATAGCCCAGGTTGGGGGATGCATGGGGCTGTCTGCTAGGGGCAGTGTTTCCTAATCTGCCAGTGCAGGGAGATCCCTCTTCAGACCCCCCAAAACTCATTCAAGGTCCTGTTTCTGCCACACACTGAAGAACAGCATTGCTGGATGCACACAATAAAAGGAAAGCCATGCTTTCCTGCTCGGGCTAGATAATGCTCATTCGAGACGAAAGTTGGAAGCAAACCAGATAAACCCACGACTGACATGATGGTCTGACTCTCCAGCGGTTTTACGTAATACTGTCCATTATTTGTGTGTCCCTGCGCCCAGGAGTGGCCCCGTCCCGCCCCGTGCCGGCAGCTCGCCTCCCGCAGATCCTGGAGCTCAGGAACAGCACTGGAGGATTAGGTTTTGGCTGCCAAATAAAGGTCGGCCTCTCCAGGGTTATTTATTCATGATTTCACAAATGTGTCCCTGCTGAAGGGACGGAGTTGAAGACTGCTTTGTATTTTATCTTTGATAATTGTGCTGGGTTTTTAATTATTTTGACGTAATATTCTCAGTAGACAGCAGTGGAGAGGAAATTCTGCCTAAAAAGCCAAGGGTGGTCTGGAATCCTCACTCTCGGGTCGTATGTGGCTTCAGAGAGACTCGCAGTGTTTGGAAATGTGATTTGAATGTGCTCTTATTAACCATGCATGGATTGATTTATGGGTCTGGTCAATGAATTGACTTTGGATAAATTTGGATACTTTTGAATCTTGATTTTCAATATTATTTTACTTTTTATTGAAGCTGGAGCTGCCACGAGGATGAGGATTTTTGCCCATCCTGAAGCAACTGGCTGTGGAGCTGCCTCACGCCCGCTTGGTTTGGAACAAAAAGCTGGGATGATTTGTACCTCTGTTGGGGTGTGTGACCAGGAGCGCAGAGCTCCTCCTGCACCTGCAATAAAATATCACCATCCCCAGAAAGTATCTCCTGGTAGAATAATCACTGTCAGCCTCCCTCTGGAAGGTGCCTCTTTGCCTGTGATTCCTCAAGTCCCGGCTCACCCAAGTATGTGATTTTAAATCCTGTCAGCAGAGCGTGGGGGGGTGCTGAGCTGGGAGTTCTGTGCCTGCCAGGGCACTTGTGCTGCTGTGGGGGGCTCGGTCCACAGAGAGGGGTCCTGGGGTGACCCCAGTACGGTACTGTCTTCCATCACAGCTGAAAATTTTGTCCGAGTTCATGGCCTGGTGGCGTTCCTGCATGGAGTGCAGCCCCTTGACTTGCTGCTTTGTTTTTAGTTTTTCCTGCTGCACTGAAGAGAACAGGTTTTTCAGGCTTCCTGAGGTCAGGGATGCACACCCTGTGCCACGGGAAGGAACCTGTCAGGGAACGCAGAGTTCAGATGCTTTTAAAGAGAAATCCTTGTTTGAGTGGAACTGTGCGTCTTGATTTGACCAGCAGTTCTACTTGTTCATCATTGGCAGCTTGTGCTTCTCTTCTGAAGTTGTTCTCATCCACTTGGAACTTCCTTTCTTACTTGCTCACATGGAAATGCAGAGTGCAGGCAATTCCTTAAAAATCAGTGGAATTCTGTGAAGTGAGGCCGGGCTGTTCTGAGGCCAGCGGCTGTGTCTCCAGGGGCCGAGCCATGAGTGCTGTGTCACTTGGCTGCTGGTGATTCCGCTCTGGGTGGTGGGTGCAGTGTGGGGAAGAGCACTGTCAGAGAGTGAGGAGTTAAACCAGTGGCTGGCTGTGTGCTGGGAGTTCTCCTGAATCATATGGTCACAACAAAATCCTCTTGCTAACCTCCTGTCCCTTAGATCTTGACTGACTGAGCTCTGCCTAGGGCAGCCACTGGTGATGCCAGGGCCAACCAAACCTGTGCTTTTAGGGTTTTGTTGCTTTTTGCCAAAGATCAGAACAGAAACGGTACATCCTGACCAACACAGGCAATCACATCCTGCTCATCACCTGGGAATGTGGTACTGGCAGCATATGCAGAGGGCTCGAGCTTTGTCACAGAGCTGGTGGTACTTGCAGTAATTTCATTGTACCCGTTAATTTTACTCATTAATGATGTAATTTTCTGAATAGTAATATTCCAACTGAAGCACGTTTGAGAGCTGTAGGTAAAAGGCAGTTGTGGAAGAGGTAAGTTGCACTCTAGTGGAGAGGGAAACTGAGGCACAGAGAACATCGACCTGACCGTGTCAGGCATATCAGTGGCAGGGCTGAGCTGCACCCAGGTCAGACCTCTCTGCTCACTGCAGAGCCCCCTGCCCAAGACTTGCTCCCTTTGGGGGCTGAGCTGGTCAGTGGGGAGAATTTTATGAGCTACATGTTTCCCAAATGCCAGGGCAAAGCCAGGATGGTGAAACCTACCTGTGTGTCCTGTGTGGCTTCCAGACGGGGGATGTTGTACAAGAAGCCAAAGACTGATGGTACATGACACACAATCTGCTTTGGATTGTGAACAGCGGTGGCTTTGCCTTTGTCATGGGGATTCTCCCTGTCCAGCCCGGTGCCGGAGGCTCCCACGCAGCCTTGGAGCTGCATTGGGGGCCACCACCTCCCGGCCCTGTGCCCTGGCTCCCTGTGTGTTTGTTAAAAGAAACCCTGTGCTTAGTCTGCAAGTTACAGTGTCATAAAGTTTCTGTTGCATTTCAATTGGGAGGAGTGATAAAACATCTCGTTGCCAGATCACTTTCTCCTGGGGTTACCCATTCTCTGCTATTCGAGCATCAGTGGGGTGGTTTAGGCTCATTGTTATTTAGTTAAGGTTTTCACTGTGTGTGAAGGTGGAAGGAGGTGAGCACCAGAATTGTCACCTGCATCACTTGGGGACCTGTGCAGATCCCGTGGCCTCCATGGTAACTCTGGGGCTGGCTGGCTTTCAGAACCTGGGATCGAGGTTGGACTTCCAGGCACCACCAGCAAGGCAAAAAGTTCCAGTTTCAGTGGGCAGAAGGGGTGAGGCAAGTGCAGGGCAGCAGGACGGGCACTGGGAGGGTGGGGGGCAATAGAAACCAAATGGTACATTTGGCTTAATTTTTTTGAGCTGCAGTGTAAGGTTTTCTCAGCTGCTGGATTCACAGCTGTTCAAAGGATGGTGTGTAAGAGCATAACCCATTTTTATAGAATTGTTTCTCCTTTATTGCTTAAGGCTAATGGAGGAAATAGTCTAATTTTGTCTTAGAAATTCTCTATTAAAATTGTTGGTTTGAGTCCATCCGCTCATAGGTTCTGACTGATGAAACTGCAGGCTCTTTCTGGCAGTTATAACTTTATCACTATTCACTACCCAAGAATATTACAGCTTTAAAACAGCCTTAAGCAAAAGGATGTTATTTCTTTGTACTGAATTTGGTTCATGGAAAAGAGAAAAAAACTCAAAACACTGGTAATCCGTACTGCATAGCAAACTCTTCTGAAAAATGTTATTGCACATGTAAAATATGAAAACTTGACTCTGCTGTGTGTTAGGCAATCCTGTAACCTTTTTTTTTTTTTTTTTTTTTTTTTTGATTCTTGTTAAATTCATTTCCTAAATGCTTGGTTGGAAGACTGTGACAATAGCTCATGAAATTGAGTGTTATTTTTCTTTCTTTTTTTTAAATATGTAAAGTGCAGTCTTCTGTATTCCTGCATATTGTACATATCTGTATATGTTTTACTGAGCAACTAAATAACAATAAATATGATGTTAATGGTGGCTACTGTATATTTCACACCAGCGTTGTTGATTTTTGTAGTAAATCCTTTTTCCCCTGGAATGTGAAGAAGTGAATAGACGCTGTTCACATTCAGGTAAGCCGTGGGCCTCGCGATAGTGGGGAGAAATTTACCTGTGATCCGGGGAAACCCTCACCCATGCCCAGATCTCCCACTGTGCAAAGGCTCCTTTGCTGCTGCCAGCAGCTGGAGCTGCCTGTCCTGCTCCAGCAACGCTCTGCCCCAAGCTTCTGCTTCCAAAAAGGCAGCAGGAGCTCGCTGTTCACTGCACATTACATTAACAGATGAAAATCAACTGACTGGCCTTTGATTTCTGTTCTTGACACTGGCTTTACTTGTCCCTGGTAATGTCACCTCTGGTGATGCCGGCACAGGACCTGCCTATCCTGAACACTTGCCTTCATCCCGGGGCTCTGTGCTCAGGGACTCACCTGGTCTGTGACTGTAGTAAGGATGGGTTATAGTTTATTAACTAAAGAAAAGCAAGTGGTTGGTCATGGAGCTTTTACAGTTCTTGCTCTCCTAATCGTTGTGCCCTGCGCCCTGTGACTGTGCTGAGAGTTGAAATCTGGCTGTAGCCATGTCTCTTTCCCCAAGCCATTTAACTGATTTAATTATACCCTTTGAGTTGTTTTCTGCACCAGGCTTTGGCATTCCTGTCACAAAGGAGACGCTATTAATATGTATTGTATGTTCAGCAGTCAGGGATCCATCGGCAGCGCAGCTGGATCCCGTGTGCCGAGATCTGCGCGGCCCCTCCGCGCCTTCCGCAAAGCGGTGCAGCAGTCGGACAGCCCTGCCCTGGCAACACCAGCCAAGATTCCTGCCAGAACTCTGTGTTGTGGGGCTGTTTGTGGGCTCCTTTGTGTGACTCCAGAGTTGTTTAAACCCCCTTTTCCCAGGCTGCTTGGTCGAGCCTCTTGCAGACTGCTGCTGGTGTGGCAGAAGGCGTCGCTTTCTCTAAAAACCAAGATAAATAAACACAGGAATGAAAGTTTGGGTCAATTACATCCTTTTGGCTGAGAACATTGTTAGAAACTGGAATTATGATGGGGTTTAATACTAATTATTTCCAAAAGTCCCTAGGCCACATGTCTGAAGTGGTTTCTCTCCTGCTCAGGGACCAGTTTGTAGCCTTCCCAGCAGTTTTAGCATCATGGCTAATAACATCACATATATTTTGCTTGTAAAATATCTGAAAACTTGTTGCTCAGGTGAGCTCTGTGAGGTTCTGCCCACAGGGCAGAGGTGCAGATGGAGGTGATGTCTGTTCTGAGCTATTCTTTCAGAGCTGCTGCCAGAGCTCACTAATGACAGTGCCAGAAGTGGAGGTGACGAGACCTGAAGAAAATCATTTAGGTTATCCTTGGTTCATTAGTGCAGGATTGTGCCCTGTTCTCTATTGCCCAGAGCTCTGACCAACACAACCAAAATGGACAGAGTCGGGAGGGGCCTTAACCTTTTAGTGAAAAGGAATAAAAACAACCAACCAAACATCCCTTTATCCCAGCTGTGGAGTGGGGATAATGTTCAAGGTGATGGAAGGGGATTCTAGGCTGCCTACTTCCAGGACTGGCAGGCAGCAGTGGGATTGTGTACCTGCCAAGCCCAGTCAGGTGGTGCCAGGGACCCCCTGGAAGGATTCAGGTGGCCCCCGGTCCCAGGAGAGCACGTGGCCTATGGGTGGGATGCTGGAGGTGGGATCCCTGGCTCCTTTGCATTCTCACTTGGCCTTGGACACGTGACACCATGAGCCATGTCTGAGCCTCATTATTTCCGTTTAGATCTTTCTTGGGTCACACCTGTAAAACAAGTAACAGAGGAGGAGCCCTCGTGAATGGTTGCTGTATCCTCTTAGGAGCTCCTGCTAGCAATCCACAGACAAAAGAGCTGCTGAAATGTCACTGTAAATGTGATGTTGAAACATTCATTTCAGTCTCAACGTTGAAGGAGGCTGAGAAGTTTGGTGCTATGAGGGCTCATGTCCTGCTGAAACATCCTCCTGCTTCGGGGTTAACTGATGGAGAATATTCAGCACTGAGCTTCAGGAGGTGGGAACTTTTCTGAATTTCCTTTTATCCTCTGCAAAATGCCCATCTCTCCCTTCCCCCTTTCTTCCCCCCACCCCCTTTTCTCTTTATAAAGCTGGAATTCTTCCAGACTCTGCTCTGGGCTTGCAAGAAAACTTTACTGTGTAAATTTGCTCTTTGTGTTGGGAGTCCTTTGTTTAAACAGTATTGTGAGCTTGCTGGGGAGGGATGGAAAGAGGGGGAGCTGGGAGGAAGAATTTGAAAAGCCCTGACCCCTGATGAATAAAATCCAGCACATTAACACATTCTTCAATAAATTCATGATTGCAGATAAGGTGGGAGTCCCCAGGGCCGGGCTTTTCATTAACCCCCTGCTGACTAACCCAAACAGACGGGAGTGTTTTGTCAGCGCTAGGACAAGCAGAGCCCTTTTGTGGCGGAGGGGCCGGGTGCGCATGGGGAGCGCTCCTCCAGGAAGCCAGGTTACAAAATGGGACTCTATTTCAGAACAAACTCCTTTTGGTTAGTTTGATGAGATTACAGAAGGGAAAAGGCTTTAACAAGGGGCTTATTGAAGCTAAGTAACTGTTCTGAATACAGTGAGGACCAGGGCAGAAAACATATGATTCCCAAGTAAACAGGCGCCTCAACAGTATGGCTGAAACAACAAAGCTGGACATACTCGGTGTGGTTCTTCTGTGGTATGTGGGAATGCTTGGAGACACGAACATGTGTGGGACCCCTGCAATAACCTGCGCTTGGCACAGCCCGGCACCGCCGGCCAGGGCTGCCCTGCACCGTGCTCTGGGACGCTGGGCTGGAGAGCGGCGTGGGAGGGACACCTGCACCATGTCCACAGTGCAAGGAGCACCTTGTCCAATTTTTTAGCCTCAGAAACCTTATTTGTTCCTCTGGTGAAAAGCCTACTAGGGAAATATTTTGCTTCTGTGGAAACCTATCCCCAAAATGCTTCCCTCCCATACTAGGAAGGTCTCCTGGGTTGTTCATTAGAATACCTACATTTTTTAATGATCTGAATTCTGTGGCTTGTGCTCCCAAGTCTTGGTCAGCCAAGCAACTCAGGATATCACTCAGTCCAAAGAAATGTGTTTTGGGATGAAACCCAGAAAAATCCTGAGGCTGTCTCAGGCTCCTCCTGCCTGCCAATGATGCTGCTGTGCCTTTCCCATGCTGCTCACCTCCCCAGGAGGTAACAGCTGTTGGTGGACTCCAAGCCTTTTGCAGAGCAGCTCATGCCCAGGTCAAGTGAATCCTGTCCTTTGGGAATAAACCCCGGTGCTCTGCACAGGACCCTGCACAGCTGCACCCAGAACCAGCAGTGCCGTGGCTCACCCCTCCTGTGGACATGCATATCCCACCGGAGAGCTCTGCTGCATGAGGGCTGCAGTGCTGGGGCTGGGAGCTGCGGGCACTTCGGCCCTGCCAACTCCCACCTGGGACTCTGCAGGCCCAGCTTTCTTACACTGCTGCATTTTTGGTGTGCAGTTTCATTTACCTGCGAGATGTGATTTAAAATTATTTCCCATTGTTGCTAACAGAAGCTTTTTTTTAAATTTCCATGGAAAATAATTCCTCTCTTTTAGGGGAACAGAAGTGTTCCAGCCCTGACTGCTCCTGGTCCCATTAGCATTGCATCTCCTCCCCTGCAATCCCTTATAAACAAACACTGTGTCTGTCATGGCCTTCTCTCCTAGCAGCACTGTGAGCAAATGTGGCAGGGACTGCTTTGCAGTCTGTTTTAAACTATTTACATTTCCAAGGTTAATAAAGATAGAGAAAGAAATATTGTATTTGTATTAAAATGGACCCTCATGGTTCCTTATTCTTGATGCAGTGAGATTAGGCATTGCCAGTTTCCCTAATTAATGTCCCACACCCTCAGCTCTGAGATCTCCTTGTGTCTGGCATGATGCCGGGGGTTGGATTTGGTCTTGTGGCTTGTGCCATGTGTGAACAACCTTCGAAATGTGTTTACCTTGTAAGCCTGATACTCCTTATCAAGGCTCTTGCTAAGGAGCCCAGGTGAAGGCAGCCTCTTGTTTGAAAGATTAATGCTGCATCGATGCAACTTCATATTTTGCCATTGCTCCGTCTCATTGTTAAGAAGCACCTGGAGAGGAAAAACCTGGTTGTTTGGGTACACAGAAACAATGGGTTCAGACTCCGGCCATGAGTCCCTGTGGCCTGTTTGCCTTGTGCCAGGCTGAGGGGCATTTCCCTCCGAATATCCTCCTCAAAGCCCTCTCTCGGAACTGCTGGCCAAGCAAAGGCAGCAGTTTAATAGTTTGAACACATGGCTCTGCTGGGCTGACATGTTTGACTGGAAGGAGCAGCGACTGCTCCTTCCCATGGAAAATCCATCTGTTCCCCTGCATTCCCTGGTGTGTGGGGTCTTGGTGCTGGGGCAGGGGGGATAGCAGAGTGGGTATTATTTGCTGTGCACCCTGCTTGGCTGAGTGACGCTCTGCACACTGGAAGTGGTGAGGAGGGGTCGCTCAGGCATGTTCCCCCCCCCTTCCTTTCCCTTCATTTACTATTTTGAGGCTTTGCTTTGTAAGAAAAGCCTGGTTTTTATGTCGGGCTGTTATTTATTCCCCTGGCTGTGCTCATGCTCGCAGAGGGCTGCAGAGCCCCTTGGAAGAGCCCCGCAGGCAGCCTGTGCTGGAGACCCGGGGCCCAGGTGCTGGGGCTGGGCTTGGCAGCGGGGGGCTGCAGAAAAGGGTCTGTTTGGGTTGGAGGTCTGAGGATTAATCTGAATACAAGGTTTTGTGTTTCTTTTCCCCTGGAATAATTTAAGTTCAGCTCTTTCCAGGCACTGGAAACCCTCCAGCAAGACTCAGAGGGATGGTCGTGGGGCATGGGGAGAACACTTACTGTGCCCCAGCCAGGCTCAGGACTCCCAGCCCTGCTGAGCTGCAGGAGTGGAGTTGTGTGGGTGGTGGCCATGCTTGGCTGAGGTCTGTTCATCCTGGCAGGATTTCTCTTTCTGGTTGGCCTCCCTCAAGGACTGTCATCCACTGTGGCTGCAGCAGACCTGCCACTGGCGTGGCTGGCACATCGTGGGGCTGCTCAGTGGTAACATGTGGCCGGGGGATGGCACAGGTAGTTGCTGGCCTGACATTGAAGGCATTTTATCTTAATTTGAGCTGTTAAGAAGTATCCCTTTTCTTGTGATTTATGGAGCAAGATCAGACCATGAGGCCCAGGTGGGTCCCACGCAGCCCATGGGGCACGACCCGGGCTGGAGCCCAGTGGGGCTGGTATGGCCGGTGACGGGGCTGGCTCGGCCTCCCAGCACTTTGAAGGCTGTTTGTGTTTGATGGGCTGATGCGTGTCAAATGCAATCCAGCTTCCCACTGTCTGCTCTGGCAGCCCCCTGAGGTTGGCCTTTGACAGATAAAGCACCCCCTCCCCAAATTTCTGATTTCACACTGATGCACAAACATTCTTTGGCAATTTGAGCCCATTGTATTAAAGTAGTTAAATTCCTTAAGCATGTGCCCCTGAGACAACAGCGGTGATATTCATTACAGAAATACCGGGGCGGTGGCAGTGCTGGCTCTCTGGCCAAGCCAGGAGACCTGTAGCAGTTATGGCTCCACTGGACCCTGAGCCAGCAGGTCCTTGGCGCTACGGAGGCTGCGGCACACACCGACACACAGACATCTGTGCCGTCTGCAGTGCTGCTGCTGCATGCACATCCCGGCGCTCCTGTGGGGCCCTCATCCTGCCTGTGCCAGAGGAGTCCCACTGGTGTGGCTCGAGGAGTGGGGGCTGTGCGCGCGTGTGTGAATGAGGAAGAGTTAAAACATGAATCTCTCTCGCCTAGTGCCTTTGCCTTTGTGCTGGACCTCGGAGAAATCACTCTGACTGTCCTAGTGTCAGCTCACTTTGGGACTTGGCTATTGGACCTGGTCTGGAAGCCTCCTTTTCCATCCAGGAGCAGCCTGGGAATCAGGAAAAAAGGTCCCAGAAAGGGAAGCAGCTTTGGCGAATGCAAGAATTGAATTGTTCTTTACTAAGGGAGAGCTGGAGGGGGCACCATTGCTGGGATGTGTTATAGTCCTGACTGCTCTGTAAGTCCTTGCCTCAGAATCTGCCCGTGTGATGGAGTTGCTTGTGAGTTAAGATCTAGTTTCAGATGTCTTAAGTTATTATTGATGCTTGAAAAGGTTACATCTGCAACTCATTTTCTATGTCACTGACGTTCTTTTCTGACAAATAATTTCAGAAATATGCAGCAAAATGTTTTGGCCCACAACCACTGCAGCTCACCAAGTGTGCAGACCACATCTTTACACATTTTGTAAGAAAAAGCTTAACTCCTCATATGCTCTCGTGGCTCTGCCTGCACAGCCAGGCACAAGTGGCATAGGAAGGGCTTGCTGCTGACCAGACCTTGCTGCTGACGCAGTGCCCAGGGGGTTGACACAGGGCAGAGGAGAGCTGCCCCACTCCTGCTCACTGTTGGGGTGTCACGGGTTGGGGCTGTGGAGGGCTGGCCACGTCCCTCTCTCCAGTGCTCAAAGCATGATGGGAACAGAAGGGAAGGAAACCGGTAGGTGACCTGTTGTAGTGACAGCCACGTCTTTGGTTCTAGAGAAACGTGGATTGGGAAGGGAATATTCTTGGTGCTATTCATTTATAGGTTTGTTGACACACAAGGTTTAATGTGTGGGTGTTACATGGTGTCAAGACCTGGAAGAGCTTTGGACATTATGAAAGCAACAAACTTGAAAGGGAGAATTCAATCATTTTGCTAGGCTAGTCAGACGCTGAGTTTGCCACTGCTCCCCACCACGGTGCCAGTGGCTGAGGCCAGGCTCGCTGTTCCTGGGCTCACAGGAGTGCTTGGGGCTGCTGCATGCAGAGGGACAGGATTCCCTGCTGCTGTCACAGCATGGTGACGATTTCAGGGAGACATGATCCAGATTGTTTGAATGAGAAAGCAGTAAGTGTCCTTGACTTTGTGGCTAATGCCCAGGTGTACAAAGGGGAAATGTGAGGGAGTTCACTCCTAGGAATCATCATCAAAGCCAAGCGTCATTCATGTAATTTGCTTTGGAAGGTGGAACTTGTCTCTTTATTTACCAAGCACTGCTGATGTCTAAGATAGCATTTGTATCAGATGAGAGCTTTTACAGTGCTGCTCAGACAGAGCTATGACCTCCTTCTGGTCTCATTAAATGTTAGGCATTTGACAAACTCTCTCTGTTATCTGAATTTCCAGCCTGGCTGAGAAAGGTGCTGGCTGCAGTGAGCTGGGTGAGGTTAGATGTCATCGCAGTGTCTCTGCTTGATGTGCCTTTGCAGGCAGAGCTCAGCAGGAACTGTGCTATTGGGATGAAAGCCGGAGCTTAACCTATGGGCGGTTTGAAATAACTTCATTGTGGAGTGGTATCCAGAGTGAAGATGGGACTCCACAGGAACGCTTCCCTTTCCCCAGCTTGCCTTTGTTGTTGCTGCTTTGGTGAATATTAAGAGGGGTTGCTGACCCTTGCAAACCCTCGACCTCTGTATCTAAAGGCTGGTGGAGAAGAGCCTTCTTCTCAAACTCGCCGAGCCCGTCTTTCCCCAGCGCTCTCCTTTCTTTGCCAGTGTGACACTATGGAAATGCGAGCTATGGAAATGCACCTTCAGAGCTGCCACCCCGAGAGCAGACTCGGTGCGTTTCCACTGTGTGTGGCTGACTGCTCTGCTTTGCATCCTTTGGGCAGGGTCATGCCTTCTCTGGGATGGGAATCTGCAGGTGGTCTGGCTCACATCCCGCACGACAGACCTGGTAGATCAGGGAGATAAGAAGGACCAAAAAGTGCAGAGAAAACTTATCTGAGAGAACGTCAGAGGCACATGGCAAAGGCTGCACCGGAATTTAAAGGAATGGCATAGAAATGGCTGTGATGGCTCTCACAGGTGGCTGGTCTGTGCACAGCATTGCTGCTTTCCATTTGGAAAGCAGGACAACACAGGTATGGAGAGAGGGACTGCCTCTGAGCTGCACAGTGCCTTCAGGAACAGGGGGATCGAAGCTGGATGTTTCCCAGAGCGAGGTACGGGTGTCTTCTATCAGAGCTAGACTGTCCTGCAAATGTCATGGGAAAAGCAAAGAGCAGTGGAGCAAATCTTCTTCCCCTTCACCCCGCTGTTTGTGCCACTGAGGAAGCAGTGAGGTGCGAGTGTGACGTACCTTGTCATCAATGGCCATCGAAATCTAAGACATTTACTGAGAGCCTTTGCAGCCGACTGGGAGCTGGAAGCTCTGGCTTCAAACTCTGTGCTTTAGCAGCTAATTATTTCTTTTTGTGTTTTATGAGAAGGTGCCTAGTGAAGCAAGACAATAACTTTAAAAACTAGATTCCTTTGGTTAACACAGCTGACTTGAGCCCTCCAAGTCCTTTTCATGGCTCTGAGAAAGCATAATGTAAAGGTAGATTGTGACATAAAAATAGTAGTAACATAATGACAGCAAGCTGTCTCTTTCATCTGTATTTTGAATGCTTTTCTTAATGACAGTAAATGTTTGTCCTTCGGCTAACATGGATTTATTTTCTTAAAAATTTATAGTGTACTGTAACTGAGTTCTTGTATTTGTATTATACACTTGTATTTTTTCTATCTTACTTTTGTTCTTGCTCTGCAGTAGTGAGAGTCTGACATTGTACCATCTTCTTTTCATGTAGAATCACGTCTGCAAGTGGAAATGTAGCTCCTGTTCTCACAGCTCAAGCTGTGAGAGCTCTTTGCAGAGGAAGTCATGTCATGAACAGCCTTTCGCGAGGTCCCTGCCCCGTCAGGTCTTGAGATTCTTTGAACTTCTCTCCCTTTGGGGATCTGTGCTTTGCTGCCTAAGAACTGTCAGAGGATGTTACTGTTTTCCTCTGGTTGGTAAGGATGTTCCCTAAGATGTGTTCCTGTTAATCCAGCCGCATTAGGAAGCACGGTGCAAGGCTCACACTGCCGAAGTGAATCTGGTGCCGGAGCCCCCGTGATGGACAGTAATGAGATGTCGAGTGGATTCGCAATGAAAACCCAACTGGCTGCACGTGCAGGGCAGCAGGACAGTGGCTGCTGTTGTCTCTCATTTTGCAAACACCTTAGCAGCTATGAGGATTTTCTTAATGTTTCAAGATATTTAAGGAAGTTTTGTTTCTAAAATCTGGTAAAACATCTCCCAGGCTCCCTCCTCTACAGTATCTGTCAGCCTTTTGGGATCAGTCAATATTATTTTGAGAGCCTTGGGAATTTGTTTGGATATTATGGTGATGAACACAGTTTGTATGTCCAGACAGACAGATTCACTGTGTAAGTTCTCCTTCGTGGAATCATGGGTGTTTCTGCCTGCCCTGTCTGTCTGCTTAGAGTAGCGTTCAGTGGATACCCATGAGACAGATGTGCTAATGAAGGGGTAGGATTTTTCGAGGAGGAGGTGGTGGGGCTGAATTCCTCTTCCAGGCTGTGGAAAGAAGGGACAAAAATTATATTCTGTCTGGAACATTCTCGTTCCGGTTGCTAGAAGCTTCCTGCTGATCTCTAGCCTGGGTTTATTCCTGGTCTGCTCCTCCCTCTGTGTTCCCATGACAGCTTCCCATCCCTTCAGTTTCCATAAGGCTTCTCTTTCCCAGCGGTTTTCTTTCTCTGTACTGTCAGTGAAGCATCCAAACACACTTATTTCTGAGCCTGGGCAAAACTAGCAGCTCTCATGGGGTTGTCTCTGCAGCGCTTTGTCAGTCCTGGTTGCCTTGCCCCTGTTCTGGTTGGGCTCGTCTTCCCCAAGCCTGTGTGAGTGGCCTCCGGAGGTTTGCAGTTTTGGTTACTTGCAGCTGTAAGGAGATGAGGAAATATTAAAAAAAAAAATAACAGTGGAAATAGTGGAGTCAAATTTCTGTGCAGTCTAATAAAGGGAGAAGGGATCCTCCATAGGTGTTCTTCAGGGTGACATGCTCACCCCTGGCATGTGAGCGCACAGAACTTCCTCTCAGGAAGGCATCCCCTCTACAGTCTGCACTCAAGCGTTTTAGAGGAGGGGCATTAATTAAAGTGACTTGATAGATTTCCTGCTTGGGTGTAATATGAACTGTATTCTCAGAGTAAGAGGATTTGTGATCTGCTGGTGGGCAGAATCACCATTCATTTCCCCTTGTTGTTGAAGGTCTAATCGAGCTTTTTGGCTGTAACGAGATCGATACGCGCAAGGCTTTGATGGAGCGCATCACAGAGAACACCTCTTCTGCCAGAGCAAATGACATGAAAATGAGTGTCAGGTTTTAGGGATGACTTCAGCTCCTGAGAGGCACAGGTGAGAGCCAGATCTGCAGCCCTGGTGCCACATGGAGCTGCGACTGGCATGGAGCAGAGCAAGGGCAGTGCCAACCTCGGCCATGTGGCCCATTGCCTGCCCCAGGGGTGCTGCCACATCCCCAGGGGTCACGGAGAGATTGCAGTGGGGATTTGCCCAATTGAGGAATGAGGAAACTTTCCAGTTTCAAATGAAACTTTTACACTTTTCTGAACAACTAACTAAGTTAGTTAGTGCATGCCTGTACCATGTAATTTAAAGCCACGCTTTCTGTGGTATTTTTCTCAATGAGATAATGGAAAATGCTGCTGCTATCTCAGGTTAGCTTTGTGCTTGTAGGAAGATCATTCATTCCAAGCTATAACCACAGCTAAAAAAATATATTGCTCCTTAGACCACTGCTTCATTGCCCAAATAAAAAATGGCAACATGCAGACCTTCTTCCAGGCAGACTTAATGTCAGGGGAGCACAGTGCTGAGGTGAGCTGGGCCTGCGGTGTGGCTGGGAGATTGTGGCTGGTGCCTTGATGGAGTGGGTGTATTCACTGTGTTTTTTCTAATTTGTCCTTTTATTTGAAGTTATTTCCTCAGCTGGCCCCAACTTGGTTTCCTGGCCTCTTCCTTGGCTCTGTACTGTGGTTCCCAGGGCCAGTGCCTGAAGACAGACCCTCTGGTTCTTTGTGTGCAGGGACCCAGCCAACTCTCCTCTCTGCTGGGGGGAAGCTCCCACTTGGATGTTGGGTTTTTAATTCTGGTCATTTCTTCGTAATTTGCAGAGTAGGGGCAAGATCAATAGAGTCGCTTTGTAAATTGGTGATAGGAAACATAATTAACAGTGTTAAGGATTTAGCTAACAGTGTTGGTTAGGAATCCTAAATGACCTAATTTGTGACTTGGCTTTTGGCTGGGGATTTGGCTGACATGATCAGGTGGAGTCAGCAAACGAGACACCTGTCATTTGTTCATGGGTGGGAATATGAATTAATCTGAAAAAAGCAAACACCTGTGAAGTGTGTGTGAGCTGCTGCAATTAAGGGGGGCTGTGAAACACAAGTCACCTTCAGAGCCTTCAGGTTAAAAACCTGCATGGCAGAAAGTAGAATGTGTGGGTCTTTATATTGTGCAAGTTGTGGGCAATTTATTGATGTGATGATGATCCTTCACAACTAAGTTGCATTTCCAGGCCTGAGATCTTCCAGGAAGGTGAGTGAAGAAGGTCCCACTGGCACTGGGGTGAAGCAGAGGGCTGTGATGATGTGCTGGGGGGGGCAGTTGCTTTCCCTGTTGAGATGGTGCTGGGCTGCAGTGGAAAGCAGAGCCACTGGCTGAGGTGGGGCTGGGGATGGCAGTGCGTGCACAGCTCTCCTGCACTGCCCCAGCCTGGTGCTCGCTTCAGGCAGCTGTGGGTGAGCCCCGGGCTGCTGGAAGGGCCTTTAGGAGACAGCCTGCATGGAGCACTGTGCAGCCCACAGCTGAGGAGAGCCAGCTGCCCAGTATCATGGGACCTGGAAATTGTATGATAAGTCACTTAATCTGCATTTTCATATGTGTGAAAGCAGAGCAAGGGAGGACCCTGTGGGTGTTTCTCCTGCTGTGTTTCCAGACTGGGAATGTTTGAGCTCACCAACTCTACCATGGAGCTGGTGCTCTGGAGGGTCTCCTTGGCCCCCACAGCCCACCAGGGGCTGCCTGGCCACTGTGCTCAGACCAGGGCTGGTGTCCAGGGCAGCTGGTGTGTGCCCACTCCTGTGACAGCCCGGTCAGCCCTTCCCTGGGGTGTGCTGTGCATCTGTAGTGAGAAGGGAAGGGCAGAGCTGGTTGGCTCTGTGGGAGGCCTTTCCTTGTGGGGGGCTGATGGCCAGGAGAGAAGGTGCTGCTTTGTACCTGACCAAGCCCTGCTCAGCTGCTGCCGGGCTGGTGGCATGGGCTGGCCATGCTGGACCTCCCCATCCGTCCTGCCTGCTCTGGCAGAGGCTCCATGCCCGGCCCCGTGGCTGTCTCCTGCCTTGCCCACAGTTTTATTGGTGCTGCAGCTGGACTGTGGCCCCTCTGTGGCGGGTGGGCAGCGCCGTGGTGGGGCTGTGCCCATCTCAAGCATTCTTTGGAGGCACGGTGGGGGATGACACTGGTTGCTTCCATGCTGCTGCCTGCTGGGCCTGGATGTGACATTTGGCTGGTGCTGCCAGGCCACCGGGACTGTGGAGCTCTTTCTCTGTAGCTTGTTCTCCTGGGGCACAAATTGCATCTCCTAAAGCATTTAATAAACTAACAATGGCTTGAAAGGAGGCAGTGAACAGAGCTAAGTCCGAGGGAGGCAGTGAAGAGCTGGAAGAGGAGAACCTGTGAGGAGTGTGGGCGCAGAGCTGCTTGCAGAAGGGTGCTGGCTTCTTCTTTGGTGAGAGCTCTGGTGCCGCTGTCCCCCGTGACCTCGCTCGCTCCGAATTGGTGGTGGTTAGCAGGATGTGTGGTGCCAGCGGTTTGTAATCCCGTCGAACACTGGGAAGCAGAACCTGAGCCTGAGATTTAATTGTGTGCTGCAGAGCAGAGGGAGGGAATGTGCTCAAGCGCTTCCTCTGACTGATGTGGGATGGGGACTTTGGGGAATAAATAATGTGATGACACCAGGACTTAGATGCTTGTTGAGCTGCATTGATTTTGTTCAAAGGGCCTCGCAGTTGTATTGATCTGGGTCTTTCTGTACCTGCAGAGGCTGGGGAGCAGGAGGGCCAGTCCCAAGCACACGTGGGTGTGTGTATGATATTTTACCAAAGCCTCTTAGTGCTTTGCATGCAGCTGCTCCGCAGCTCCAGGGTGTTTGCTCAGGTGCCTGTGTAGGGGAATAGTCTCCCCAAAGGGTCATGCAGTTAACCATCGCTAGCTGCCTGTTATGGATGGGAGAGCAAGAACGTCTGTGTCTGTTTATAGACTTCAATTACTCCACTGTAATTGAGCCAATGTACAGGCTAACCTAACAAAACTAACAGTGGTAAAATACCCTGAACACCCCCATCCCCACCCCCAGACCAGGCTGTTTTTTTCCAGGCATTTGTCCCGAGCCGGAGCCCCTTGCCACTGTAATAAGGGAAGCAGCAGTCTTCAGGGTCACTTACCCTCCCTGGCTGTGCCAGGCCTTGTTCCCCCCTGACCCTCCTGGCTAACCTCCTCATTCTTAATGGGGGGCTCTGCTCTTGTCTCTCAAGGGCTAAACTTGTTAAAATGAATCACATTTGGCATATCTCCCTGTGGTGCCTCTCCAGATAAAAGTGGTCCCAGCTCGCATGCTCTATTTTTGTTTTGTTTCTGTATGTGGCAATTTTCTCTATACAAAACCCTCTTTTGTCAGTTTGTAGAAGAGATTATGGGGAGACAAGAGCCCGCCTTTTTTATATCCATCTTGCACTTTCTCATGGCTCCACGGATGGCATTGTTCATGGCCAAAGAACAATGACATTTTTCTGTTCCCATATCTGATGTGATTAAAGGAGCTGCAGAGCAGAAGTTACACTGAAGATTATAATGAACAGAGGAGACTTTGCTACTGGACATGAGATGCAGGGGAAGATTTTAGCTCTGGACTTGCTTCCTGTAAAAAAAAAACTAAACCCCTTTTTTCTCATCTGCAGAAAATGTCTAAAATTATGGCCTTGATAAGACTGTAAGTGGACAAAATGCATCCTGCCTGTGCTCTTCCAGCCCCAGAGTGCCTTCCCATTGGGCTCAGCATGCCACCCTTGCTCCCTGGGGAGCTGCATGGCCATGGCTGGGAGAATGCACTAGGATCAAAAAGCACAAGGAAGAAGCTTGCCAGCAAGCTTTTAGGCATGGGGCTGTAGCCCTTTTAGGAAGACCGGAGAGGACCTTGCACTTAAAAAAATTTTAGCTGAAAGGACTTGAGACATCTGTAAAAGAGCAGGAGCTGGAAAAGTTGGTTCTGCATGGCTGGACTCCTTCCCTTGAAGTCTTTAACAGCCAGGAGGGTCCTGCTCAGGGTCTTTGGAAGGGGGTTGGAAACTGATGAGGGTTTTTAACCTTGTTTCCTGGAGAAACATCTTTACTGAGTATGCTGGCTGTCCTCTGCCTGTGAGACTGTTCCAAGTTGAAGGAGGAAGAGGGGCTGCTGAGTTCACGTGAAGAGCAGTGACAGGCCTGTTTATGTAGGGAGGGGGTACACAGGAGCATCTGAGTCTGCAGGCACCAGCTTTGCAAGAAAGGCAGTCTCATACTTTTATTTCAGTTTTCAGAGTTGTGGAAGAAGGGCATCTGAGGTCTATTGGTGACTGGCATCCTTGCATGGAATTAGTCATTTCAGAGCTGGCATCGGAAGGGAAGGACATGCTTTGTATTGCAGCTGTGTTCTCCAGTGCACTTACTGTTTGCTGTACACATTTGCTTTTCCTCTTGATAACTTTTCTCTGGACTCCTGCAGCAGAAGCCGTATTTACCAATGCATATTCGATCTGCTGTGTGATGCTGGGATGCACAGCTGGAATACTAAGTTGCCTCCATTGTGAATCCGTGGCAGCTGCTTGCAGGAGGCCCAGCTTCACATCAGCATGAGCACCGCAGAACCTGTGAAATCCTGTTCCCAAATGCCTTTGGGTACGACCACTCATCCCATGGCTGTGGGAGGCCTTGGGGATCTCTTGCCAAGTGACTGGAGGTATCCTTTGCTCTCCGTGTTCTCCCCAGGAGATGTGGTTGGTGAGTGCAGAGAGATGGAATGTCCAGCAGTGATCTGCTCAGCATGCCCTTGCTGTTGCCCGGCACAGGGGTCTCTTTGCAAAGGGGCTTAGGTGCTCAGGTTGGCTGAATTTGGTTCTTGGCTCTCTGGAATTTGCTTTTAATTGGTGTTTTTCTTTGGGTTCATGGAGGCAACCCCAATGACAGCCTTTGTTTAAAGAAAAGAATGTTTATTAAAAAAAAATTGAGTTTCTGGTGGCAACTGCTGTTGCCGCACTGAGTGTAGCACGGTCAGAACAGAGGGGATCTCTGTCCTGAGGTCCATATGTTCTTACTAGGCAAAAAGAGAGGTGCTGGGTCACCCTCCGGCTCTGCTCACCTCTGCGTTTCCTCAGATGTACAACAGATTGCACTGGTTGTGGAAAATGTGTCTTCCCTGGAAGGGGAAACAACCCCTATTCTTTTCTAAAAAATAAATCCTTGGCAGGCTTTCCAGAATCCATGTGGTCCCATGTTAGCAGGCGAGGATTAATCCTGGCTTGAGCAGAGGCTGGTGTCAGCCAAGCAGCACAGTACACAACATGTTAAACAAAGTTCTACAAGGAGGGAGAAAAGCTTTTCTACCCACAAGGTGAGGCAGGGATCAATGAATCAAAGACATAGGTATTTCATAAAGCAGGTGGCAGGAGGCAGCCCTTGGATTACTAGAAATAATGTGATATATTAGCCCTTGATTTGGCAGAGTCTGCCTTATACTAAAGAGGAGGAGAGTGTAAATTGTGATGATTTGTGTAGAGTTTCTGACATTATCTTGGCAAAAAAAGGGCAATCTATATAGATGAATGCACTTGATTGAAACCGTGCATGTGAATTTTTATATGCACTTTTTTCTGTGAGAGAGGTCTGAGATGGACATGAAATCTGTATAAAATGAGGGTTTGTAGCTTTCTTTGAGGAAATTATTTTGCCAATACCAAGAACCTCCGGATTGTAATGAAGCATCCCAGGCTACCTTTTTTGTCGATGGACCTTGTTTTTCAGTAGTTTATTAATACTTGCTCCATATACAAACGCAGTCTCCTCTTTGTGCATTGGAAGTTCTGCCTGCACATAAGCTGTTAAAGTCATCATTCCAAAATCAGCTTGCTTGAGATTTAGGCTTTCCAGTCAAAGAGCTTTTTGTTTCCAGTTTGAGGCACTGCAGGGCTCCGAGTTTTGTCTTCTCTATGCAAGTCAAACTGTAATGCCATAGTGGGCTGCTGGGATGTGAAGTCTTGGACTAAGTGTGTCTAGGCTGGCAGGAATTCAAGTTCTGATTGCTCTGATTTTGTAGGGTAGACAAGTGTCTGAGTGACTCTTCACAAGTATCTCCATGTCAAAGTCAGGTCAGTGCTGGGTTCAGATCATCACGTTGGGATGTGAGGCCCCAGGTGCTGTGCTGAGTGTCCCTGATCTGCTGACTCTACAGACCAGCAAATTCTGTGTCTATATGGGCATGAAAATACTACCACAGCATGTCCTTCCATTTCTAAAATGCTGGTTTCGGAAATGGAAAGCCTCTTTCACGCCAGTGCAGACCTCTGATGGAGTTCCTTAACTCTTGGCTAAGGACAGGTTCTGCTTCAGATCCTCTGACAGTGGAGCTCTGCATGGCCAGGACCCTGGCTATGGGGAGTGGGGAGAGGATGAGGTGGAGTCTCAGCACTGCTCCCCAGAAGATCCTGGGGAGCCCGGCACTGCTGGCACGGCACCTCTGCCATCCACAGTGCTGCAGGCAGAGCCCTTGGCCAGGGACAGGCAGGTGGGCTCCACACAGGGTGCTTTGAACAGCTAATGTAAGTTCTCTGGCCATAATTCTTTCTCCTCCATTATTTCATTGGCTCTAAGTGTTCCCGCTTCATATAACCCTGCAAAATCAACAGTTGAATTTAATATGACTGAGTAATTCATATGGCACAGGTACTGACAGTGGTAATTCAGCCTCTAAATTATGATCATAAATTTCCACGCCATGGCACTGCTGAGGGGGGTGATGATTTTATTGGGCAGAGCAGAGTCACTCAACTAATTAAACAGGGAAAGAGCCTTTGGCTGCCGGGGGTGCAGCACAGCCCGCACAGGGAGCGTGTGGCCGGCTGGCAGCGTGGGCACATGCCAGGGTGTGACGGCCCAGCGGCGTGACAGCCTGCTCAGGCCTTCAACTGAAGTTGCTGTACTTGTCCTGCTCCTCTGCAGATGTGATGGTGGTGACTCTGCAGGCTCTGCCTGAGCTTGTGGCTGGGCCAGAGAGAGCGGCTGACTGGCCTCTCGGGAGAGGGAGGGAGGCTGGCAGAGGGGACTGAGGGCGGATGTGCCTCGTTCTTTGCCTGCAGTGATGCCCGCCTGTGCTGACTGTCAGCTCTGGAGACGGTCTCCAATGCTCACATTTACGGGGCTGACCGGGAAAGATGAGAGAGCTGAATTTCTATGTCAAGAGGGGAGCCAGGTCTCTTAGTACTCCTGTGCTGTGTAATAAAAAAGTCTTGGAATTGAGACTAAAACATACTGATTGCTTCCCATTTCTGTATTAGGAAAGATCAGCTCCGACAAGCTCAGCTGTGGCCTTATGTAGATAAAGAAGTAGAGGGAGCAGCGAGCACCCAAAGCTGTCAGCATCAGGCTGGGAAAGATGACGTGTCTTGGTGCCTGGTCTGGGAAGTGAAATGAGAGAGAGTGTAGAAGCAGAGCAGGCTGTGCACATGGGAGATGGGTATCTGGCTTCTTGGAGGTTGTGATGGCACTCAGACTGCTGGAGACTCTGGTCCTCCTCAGCCCAGAGCTGGATGCAGCTGGCTAACCCTGCCATGGGCACTCTTGGGGGTTTGAGCTAAGAGATCCATGTGTGACCTGAGGCGTGGGAAATGAGGGGGGGTAACCTGAGCATGGGCTTTGTGGGGTTCCCAGGACTTGCCAGACAAGCAGGGACTCCAGAGTGCAGTGTGGGCTGTGATCTCTCCTGCTCAGCTAAACTGTGTGTGCTGGAGCAGGGTGGCTCCCACCTGCTATGCAGAGGAGCTGCTTGCTGGCCATGGCACTGGTGCCACTGTTCTGCTGCTGTGCAGCAGCCACCACACCGGGGCCCGAAAAGTACAGGTAGGCTCTAAGTTACTGAACCGTGGGAGGGGTTTATGAGCCAGACATGCAAGAATGGTCCAAAGTTGGAGAAAATGTATTTATTACAACACTTTTCATGGGCAAGTTATCATTTTGTCAAACTTTATTAGAGAAGGTAATTAATGGGCTGTAAAAGGTGCTAGTGCGTAGCCAGTAAAAGAGCTAGTCCTGTGCAAATTGGCAGTTCATAGATTGATGGTTCCTTCTTTCCCCATTTATTAATATGGAGAATGCACATGAAGTGTGTTATATGTGTGGGCTGGTGAGCCCTGTGTTCGTGCACCAGGACTGTGCCTCTGGGGTCTGGCCACGGTGAGCACAGGGTGGGGGCTGCTGGGGTGCACTGGGTTCCGTGTTCCTGCTCCCCTCCATTGTGCCTGCTGGGGCAGGCTGTGGCCTCTGCCCTGCAGCGAGAGCAGTGTGGCATGGCCCAGACCCTTGGGCAGCAGCCATTTACTGCCGTGCCTGAGCAGGATCTGGCCTGGAAGATCAGGCTGGGCTGTGGCCACTGACATGCATGTGAGCCAGACAGGTGGTCTTGGTGCCAGCCCTTCCCAGAGCTGCACTGGCTGCAGTGCAGGGCCAGGGAGGTGGTTTCTATTCTCTGCTCTTGGCCCAGCTGGAGTCCCTGTCTGGCCTTTCAGCTTGGGGACCTCTCTGTCCCCTGCGGCTGACTGCTCCCCCAGCCAAAGGTCCCTTTCTCCTTGGCCTGATCTGCTCTGGTCCCAGCTCTGTGTGTGGTGTCTTGTTTTCTCCTGGGGATTACGTTAATACCATCGATTGGTTTGTTTTAAATAGCTCTAGCTGCTAGGTCATTATTACTAGATGCTGATGCATAATTTATTGATAGAAATATTGGCTGCCTGGTAGAGGGACATCGGCTTCCACCTGTTAACCCTTCACCTACCTGCACTGACCTCTCATCGCTTCTGTGGTCTTGTACCATGCAGCTTTTTCCAGGCTATGGAGAGCAATTTTATTTTCCATAAGCTTCCATCTAACCCCTTCGGAAGGGAAAACAAGCAGGTCTGGTGTTGGCTGCTTTACAACCAGGAAAAAACAGTGTGATTAAGTGGCTGGACTGACAGCAGAGCACGTGTCAGTGCCCATGGCTGGCACTGGTTTGTACTGGTCTTGCACTTTGCTGTTGCAGAGTGTTCCCTGTGCCTTGGCTGCCTTGGTTGGGAGCACTTGTGGGTTCTCCTGCACAGACAGGCTAGGAAAAGTGGCTTTGAGTTGTGAGCCTTGGCTGGAGGCAAGTGGGATAGTGCTGCTTCTAGGGGAGAGAGCCCAGCTGCTCCTGCTGCTGGGAGATGCTGCCAGACCATATGCAGTGGGGCTGGAGCTCTGTCTCCAGCCTGGAGCTGGCAGTTTGCAGGAAACCTATTGGCACAGGTCAGGCTGCTGGCACAGCAGAGCACTGCATTAGGGAGCTGTTGGCTGGGCTTGGGGAGTGCCTGATGTTTAAAAGATCAGAAACATGAAACCAGAACTAGCCAGTGAAAACAAGGGATTTTTGCTCAGGCTCCACAATTGCTGCCTGCTGCTCTGCTTCTGCTATTATCGCACTTCCTACAGTGCCAGGAGCTAATCCAGGCTTCCCTCTGTGCTGGGCTCTCAGCTGCATGGAGCTGCTGAGCCTGCAGCCAGCATGTCACTCGCTGGCAGGGCCCTTGCCCCAAGGACCTGGGACAGTCTACTGGGTCAGGTGGGTGGACAGGCACACCAAGCAGTGCCCCCATTGCTGCCCTGTACCAATGGGGAGGGCTCTGCCCCAAGCATGGCACACCTCAGGGACAGGCTTCCGCCTCTGCCATCCCAGACCTGGTCCCAGCAGCTCTGCAGTTGTGGGCCTCTGCAGATGTGGCATGAGAGAGCCAGTATGATGGGAATCTGCCTGGCTTCCTCAGCAGGGAACTGCGGGGCAGGCATGTGTCTGAAACCTCTTTGGATCTCATAGCTCCCCAGTCTCTCTCTAAATTATGCTTCGGCTTTTAAATCAGACAAGCTGATTCTATGGAGTTACTTTATATGAATTAGTTGTAGAATAACTCAGGATCAAGATTCTTTTATTTTCTATTTTCTGTGTGCACTCCTGCTATTCTAGGGAGCACCTACCGAACCCCTCTAAGAGGAGGGACACACAAAATCAACTAGGTTGGAAAAGACCTCTGAGATGTAGTCCAACCTTTGACCAAACACCATCTTGTCAACTAGACCAGAGCACTGAGCTCCAGTTGTTTCTTGAACACATCTGGAACTGGAACCCCTGTGAACCAGGGAGCGAGTGCCCTGGCTGCTCCTGTGTTCCTAGGCGAAAGAGCGGTGTCCTCACCTGCCTTGGGTGATGGGAGTCCCATGTGGTGAACATCCCTCAGGAACAGGACTGGGTCTCTGATTTGCACAGGCAGTTTTCTTGTGGAACTTCTGCGGAAGAGACTTCCTGAACCCTTCTAAGACCAAGCACAGGTTGTGGGGTGCTGAGCTGTGGGTGCTGGGCTGCTGACTGCTGGTTCATGGTCCTGCATTGCCACTGAAATCGGCCATGGGCCTGTGCCTTCCTGCGCTGCCTCTGATGTGGTGAAACCCCTCAGAGCAGATGCCCATGTCCTGGCAGGGACCAGGAAATGTTGTGCACTTTGGTGCTGTGGATCCCGTTCTAGTCTGTGGAGACGAGGAAACGGGTGGCCGCTTTCTCTGCAGGCCATGGTCGAGTCTTTCATCTTACATTATCCCGGTTTTCTTTGCAGCACTGACATTCATGCAGATCCTAATTTCTGTGTCCCTTGCTTCTGCTGCCAGCGTGGCAAAAGTCTTGCAGGCACCTCTCCAAGCACGTCCTTCGTCTTGCCTCATCTTGTGTTGATCAATAGGCTGCTCGGGGTGTTCTGCTCGCTGTAGCCTTGCTGCTGTCAGTGGGGACCCACCCATGCCCACCCTCTGCAGTGGAAGGAAGGCAACCAGATGTTCCTCATGGGCTCAGGAGACAGGAACATGGAAACAAAGCTTGGCCAGTGTTCATGTCTCATACTGCTGGTCTGCTCTGCTGGGCCAAGGAATGCTGCTAAAGCACAGCATGATTAAGGGCCTTACAGCACTATTGTGCTGGGACTTCACTAACCAGGCCCAGAGTAATCCTCCTGTGGGCTCAGTGGGAAATGTACGGATGTCTTCCACATCGGACTTTAACTTTTGCAAGGGTATCACAGCCCAGGTCTGAATGTTTTCAGAGCTTCCTCTAAAGACCCTTGGTACCCTGATGCGCCAAGAAAATGCTCCAAGGAAGGCTGTTCATATGGTATCTGGTGCTCCCAGCCAGAAGAACGGAAGGAGGATATGAAAATGAGTAATTATCTTTAAAAGTTATCCAGATGTATTTGCTGGCCTTTCTTTTGTGTACCCTGAACTGGTTTCTATCTCCCTTGCCTTAGGTTCTCAAAATCTTGGAGAAAATGGATTTTCAGAGGGTAAGGGAAGGAGAAATCAGTGAAGTCAGATGCTAATTTCACAAGATATGAAATGTCTTGTTTATCTGGCAGAGCAGTAGCTGGCCTGTTTCTCTTGGTGTTTCTGCCCATGGTGATGAAGCTTTGCAGGGCAGCAATGGGAAGCAGCTGGTGGGGCAGAGATGGGCATTACCCCTCCCGAGTCAGTGTTCCATGCTGAGATCCTGACTCTGCTCCCTGTTCATGGAAGAAAGATATTTGTTCTCTTTTTTCAAATTGTTCCTGTTCCCCATGGAAGTGAATTTTAAGCCCTTCTAAAGTTTTCAATTAGTAGGTTTGTTAGTGCTGGTTCAGGCACCTGTCCCTCCCCCTGCAGAGGGGAGCGGTGCTGACCTGGAGTTGTGTCTGGGTTGGTGGCAGTGCTGCTGGTGGGGTGACCCACCCTCCGGTGGAGCTCTGGGAAGGCACAGGGGCAGAAGCAGCTCTGCACAGCTTGTGCAGGCACCTGGCAGGCTTCAGTGCCTGCTACACATGTGTGGTTGGGTTGGGAGGGCTTCTCCAGGGAGAGCAGCAGGAGCTTGTGCCTACTACAGAGGACTGTTCTAGGCTGGAGTTTGCCTGTTCTTTGTGTCTGTGTGTGGCTTCCTTCAGAGATGGCACACGAGGGAGTGAACTTTTCGTCTGTCCCCACTTCAACCTCCAGCCAGCTTTCCAGCTCCGTGTCAGGCGCGGGACTCCTTTAGCACACAGCGTTCATTCGCAGTGAAGCCTCTGGCAGCTGTTTTCCTTGGATGCATTCCCTAGATCAAGAGTCAGCACATGTTCACCACGAGACCTATTTGGTAAACGGGTTGAGAACAGAGATAATCTTAGACTAGTTTGATTTGCATAGGAGCACTGACACAGCTCAGTTCGTGTTTGAATGCTAATTCAGAGCTGAAGCCTGTGTTGGGGTCAGGCACGCAGCTTCTGGTCAGGTCCTTGTCACGTGAACATGGATGTGCACATATCTGATCACCTGTTGTCTGTGTGGGGATGTTGTACCATGGATGGGAAGGAGAAATGGAAAAAATTCAGTCATTCATAAGAATGAATAGATAAATCTGTGTTTAATGTGTACTCCAAGACCTTCTTAACCTACGTCTTGCTTATGTGTCCTAGAGGAACCTCTGTGCCCCTCTCCCCTAGGGACTCTTGCCCTTTTTCCAAAGCCTGTGGATCTTCTGAGTGAATTCACAGTGTAAAAGGTACTGGGGAGCCAGTTTGTCCTCTCTCCTGCACAGATGTCTCATTTGCCCTGAGCCTGGACATCTGTATTGGAATATTGCAGCTGGGCTGCTTTTACCAGCAACTGTATTTAAATCACTGTCAGCAGAACTCTGCCTTTCCTTACTCAAAAGATCATATTAGGTGATTTAACCTGATATTCTGGATTTAGCAGGCAGATTAGCAGCTGCTAAAATGCAAAGTCATATGCCATTGATAATCTATCACCAGTAGCAAATCCCGGGTAATTGTCACTTAGTCAACAGAACAAGGCAGGTGCAGCACAGGACACACTCCTGCTCCTTTCCGGAGCTTTCAGACAGCACTGCTCAATGTGTTTCTGGCTGTGATGGAGGCAGTGGTGGTGTGATCCAGGCTGAGCCCTGCCTGACCCATGTGGGAGCTGGCCCTCAGTGTGGAGCAGCATAGTGATGCTGTCCCAAAGGCCTTTCTCTTCCTCTTGCTGCTCAGATGTAAATTCATTTTTGTCAGAGCACTGCAACTGCCAGTTAAATCAATTGAGACAAATCCCCTGTATCTTAAGGAAGAGCCGAGCCTGGGCTGAGTGTGAAGTGAAGGAGAAGGGAATGTTCTGTGCAGGTTCTTGCACCCCAAGCCCAGGCTGTGTGCCCGCTGGGACGGTCAGGCCAGCGGTGCTGCGGGCTCTGCCGGTGCCGTGCCGGGCAGCGCTCCTCGGGCCTTCGGCTTCTGGGAAGAGCTGCACGTGGCCGGACACACATCTAAAGCTGCATGCAAGAGTTGCTCAGAGAAAATCCAGCTCCTGGAGAAGGTTTACAAAAATGAAAAAGAATTGTGTCTTCACCTGCTCCGACAGCGGGGGACTGGGCACCCCCTCTGAGCTGCGCTGCAGCTCATCCCTGTGCCGCCTGGGATTTGCGGGTCGTAATAGCAGGAATCCAGTGCTCCTGTACCAGCAGAGATACAGCATGGGACTGGAGCCATATTGTCCTTGCCATGTGCTATTCGTATGGAAGAATAATCCATAAATCAAGATATTACAAGGCTATTTAGTGATTCTTCAACTGTTAGACATGTGTCAACAACAAATAAAAGAAGCATTTGATAGCGTTAGTCCATGTGCCAGGAAATCCTCCTGGTTGCATTTCTTACCTAAGTAAGGGGGGACCTAAGGCTATTTGGCTGAGCACGCTGTGCTGCGATGCTCCTGCACAGGCAGCGAGTTCTTCCTGAGCTCTGCCAAGAATTTGCTTGTCACAGAGATGTGTAATGTGATTGCAGTGGAAAATACATGCAAATGTTTAGCCGCCTCTTTTTTTTTCTAGAGGGGAAGAGATCTTGATTAAACAGTAATTAAGAGTGTTTTGGACAACGCAAGGCAGTCTCTCTCCCAGGTGCTTAATAAGAGCCAAGACTGTTGAGTGAAGTGTTTATTTAGCATAGTAATAGGAGGTGGGTTTCGCCGGGCTCACCAGAACTCAGGCTATTATATATGCAACCTTGGGTCCCATTTGTGCCAGGCTCTGACCCCTGTGTGTGGCAGGGTCTGACCCCCATGTGTGGCCAGGTTTGTCCCATCAAAGGCAGTGCACGTCAGAAAAGCCTCCTCTGCCTGCTGCCTGTCCCCATGGCTGCTGCTTCCCCTCAGTGAGGTGGAGGATAAAGCTCTCCCTCCTCAGAGAGGTCTCAAGGTGAGCCCAGAGTTGCAGGTGGCACCCTGGGACTGGGCCATGTCCCTGGGATGATGGACTCATCCCTTGGTGTGTCTGCAGGTGGGGGACAGTGATCTGGGGGTGGCCTTCAGTGAGCTTCCTCAAATCCCATCCTTTGGTGCTGTGCCTTGCAGCCAGCAGGCAGGGAGCAGCCTTGTTGGCTTCTCAGCTGGGCCCTGGCACATCTCCCTTGCCCACAGCTCCGGGGTGGGACACCCAGCCCCAGGCTCTGTCCCTGCTGCCATGTGCTCCATGGTTCTGCCTCTGTCCCTGCCATGCCATGATAGGCATTACTAGAACTGGTACTGGGCAGAGATTTCCTGCAGTGCTGGGGTTAAAGGGTGGAGAAAGCATCTTGCTTTGGACTTGTGGTATTTTTTCAAAGATGCTGTTTGCATTGATAGATTTTTGGATGATGCTCTAGCAAAAAAAAAAAAAAAAAAAAAAAAAAAAAAAAAAAAAAAAAAAAAAAAAAAAAAAAAAAAAAAAAAATCAATGTCCCAGTGATTGTACCAGGAAGGGCAGTCGATTGGTGAAAAAGCTGCAGCAGGCGTATTGGGAAATGGATTTTTCTGCCCTCCAGACATTAACTTGAAATTCTTTGAAATGAGGAGAAAACAGTCTGTGTCAGAAATGAAAAATTAAGGAGGTTAATGTGATGCCTTTTCCACTTTTAATTTCTTTGAATTCTAGGATGTCCTTGGAGGCTAGAGGTGAGAAGGGCAGGAGAGCTCCTTCCCGAGCTGTGCTCTGCCTTGCCCGCTCCCGCTGCCCATGGCAGGACCCCATGGCACTCACCGTGGGCTGGTGGTGGGGCCAGGGGGTGTGCAGGGCCCAGGGAGGCTACTGCCCTCACCAGTGTGCCAGTTGCCGGGTGGGTAAGAGCAGAGGGGGGACACATTGTAGTTAAGGGCCCTCTGGGTGTTGCAATACCTGGATCTCTGTAGAGATCAGCTGTGGGAATGGAGCTGTTTGCTCCACAGCGTTAATAAGCATTAAACTTGGGTCTCTGATGGGGGAAGCGATGTAAAGCGTATGGGAAGGGAAGTGTTTCCTGTGCCTGAGATGCTCCTTGTTTTTTACTGTAAGGATGTGTACTGATGTACACGTGTGTGCACCTACACACACATGTGCTTCCTGGTACCTACTTCTGTGCTGGCAGCTCTGTTGCCCAAGGCACAGCGCAGTGCCGGCCAGCGTTCCTCTCGGAGGGGAAAGCTGAGCAGGAGATTTCATGCCGTTGTCTTTCTGCTTCGGGTAATTGTCTGCACTTCAGCCTTTCTAAACAAAATGCCTCTTTCTTCCCTCTGGGGACCACTTTCCCAGTCCCTTGGGTGGTCTTTTTATGCAAGTTTTTATCTACTCTGTGGTAGGCTATAGGCAGCTCTCCAGAGAGCCGGAAAAACCTCTGCTTGCCTTACCCTATTGCAGAAGGGGAAAATGAACTCCCAGAGACTCGGTTTTGGGAAATGAAAAAGCAAGGCGAACATTAAAAAGGGACGTAAATAACGGGAGGCTTTTCATCCCCCCCGAGCTACAGGGGGGCCGATTTCCCCATGCCCCTGGGAACAGTTAATGTGAGCCTCCCTCTTCCACCCAGGCTGGGGGATGCAGACATGCTCTCCTTGCAGAATGAGTGCCTGCAGCTCCTGTTACCTCTGTGCAGGGCACTTTCCACTTCCCAGGGCCAGGACACTAGCATCATCCTTGGGATAGTGGCTGGGGTCAGGATCTGTTGGTTCTCTCCTCATGAGAAATGTAAAGGGTCAGTGGTGTTTGATGGCCATGCATGGCCAAAGAGGATAAAGGACCGGACAAAATTACACTGTTGAGAAGCTGTAGTGCTCTTTGCATGCACATTTCATATATAGTGAGTGATGTGTTAGTCAAGCCCTGTCTTGCAAAAAGGCAGAATAAACCTCTAAAGAAGCTGAGAGGAGGAGAAAGTGGCATGAAAGAGCTTCTGTGTAAGGCAGGCTAGAAGAGCAGGCTGTCTGTTTGGGAAAGGAGTGTTGGGTTGGTCCCTGGGGGTGCCAGCCAGCCATGTACAGTCACATGTGGAAGGCAAAGGTTCATTAGAAAACAGCTAATTGCATTCTCTTAGGGCAAGAGCTGGGGGTATGTAATGAAGTTAGCCAGCAGTTATGAAACTGAAGTACCTTTTATATTGTGGTGTTCAGATATATCCCTGAAGTTAATGGTTATGGGTTGTTGCAGAAACCAAGACAGAAATTGATTCAGAAGGGAAACAGGCAAGTTCATGGGACAAAAATCTGTTTGGCTATTGGTAATGAAGATTTGATATATGGTTTGGCTCAGTCAGTCCCTAAGTAGGTCATCATGAGGTGGGAGAGTGTCTTCCTGTCCTAGGGAAGGGAGTAGTCTCCTGGGTCCAATTTCTTGCATATTTTCCCTAAACATGGGATGGTTGACAACTGTGCTTCAGCTGTGGGCAGAGGCTCCAGCGTGGGAGTGCAGCCATACTGGGGACTGTGCCCTGCTCTGGCAGGGAACAGCCAGGGTTTGGCAAGGACGCACTACAGGAGTGGATCCTTCCTCTCTTCACCTGAGTTGGCTGAGCCATGTGGGTTGTAAGCCAGGGCAGGATTTGGCACATTAAGATTATGTGGCGATGTAAGCAATGGATCTAATGAAGAGAAGACATGTATTTACTCACCATCAGTATTATTATTTATTATGTAACTAGAAGGCAGAGATATCGGCCACTTCACGTGTTTCCAAGTGCATGAAAGTTTATAATTCGATTAATTTCTCTATTTTAGGTTGGCGGAAGCGAAGGAGAAAATCACCAAAGTTAACAGAGAGGTAGCAGGGAACAGTGAAGGACATATGGGTGTGTAAGGGAAGCAGATGGCCTATCTGACTAAACCACATCATATAAGTTTATGAGTCAGGCAGGTGCTCTTTCCTGCTGTTTTATAGTGATGTCTTAAGGATTTCCCTTTTGATATACGAGGGCAAATCGTCGGCCGAACCCTTCTCTATCAGAGGCTAATCCAAAAGTAAATCACTCTAAAGCAGCAGGAGAGAGGTCTTGCAAGGCACCCACTATAGAGATATTCTTTTGTTATAAATCATCAGAGTCGTGTTCTTAAGGGATTATGCTGGAAAAAGCAAACAATATAAAAAGGTCAAATACAAATAGTAAAAATGAAATAGTTTGTTGCCTTATTCTGTCTGCTCACAGAGGAGAGACTACTTGGCCAGGAGAAGAGATGGCTCTTCAGTCCCACTGGAGCGTGGCTGGAGCCAGGGATGGGACTGGGTGGAAGTAGACAGCAAGGGACACTCTGGATCTGCCCCACTGGGGGATCAGTTCCTTGGCATCTCTGGGAGCACCATGGGAGCACTCATGAACCGTGAAGCCCGTGCTGGCTGCCTGTGTCCTGGGTGCTTGTGGTGGGGAGGGGCAGCAGCTGTTCATACAGCCGCTGCCTGGGCTCTGCTGACAGGCCTGAGTTGGCTTCCCCTGGGAGCATGTGGGTGTGGGGCAGGCAGGGGTACATGTGGGTGATTCACAGCTGGAGAGGTTTTTCTCAGACATCTGTCCCTGGACTGAGCCTGGCACAACCTGGCTGATGAGTAGTGCTGTCTCACTGCTGCTTGTGCTGCTTCTGGGGAAAGCCCTCTTGCCATGATCCAGCTGCACCATCACCCTGGGCGCTTAACTGCTTTGCTGCAGCTCCTGGTGTAATATCAAAACTTGAGGGAAATGTAAGTGAGAGAACACACCCGTGTTCAGCACACGGATGTGCTGCAGAGAGCTGGTGGTGGTGTCAGCTCAGTGGCACATCCCACTGCGGACTCTGCAGTACTTCATTTTGTGGATGCTGGGAATCCCAGCAACCATCCACACAGGTCTGGAACACCTGGGGCACTGCTCTCTGCTCTCTTGCCTCTCCCTCCCACCACAACTGGCCCTGAGAGGTGTTTGCCATGTCTTGTCTGGGAGGGCTGAGTGTCACTGTAGGAGTGGAGTTGAAGTTGATCTCGTGCCTTTTACATTGTTGTGCGGGCAAAGTGCGATCCTTTGGAATGCCAGGAAACACCTGTGCCCATTTTCTTCTCCAAATCTCAAAGTGTAATTTATGAATAATGTGAATTAAACCACCAGAGCTGCTGTTGGGGACTCTGACGTGCTTTGGCTCTGTAACCTGACATCTCGGCATGGGCAGCCGTGAGCTCCGTCTGCCAGAGCAGCAGGTACCACACAAAGGTATAAACACTACTTGGCTGCCCACAGGCTCAGACAATCCCTTTTCTCTGGTGTCCCTGGTTCCTCTGCTCTCTGAAAGAGGGAGAGCTTGACCATAGCTAGGGCCTGGGCTCTGCTGGGGTGCAGCAGGCTGCTGTGGGGCTGGCAGGCAGAGGGGGCAGCCCTGCGGGCTCTTCTGTGCAGCAGGTTGGAGGATCTGGTGCTGGGTGCCGGTGGCCGCTGCTGCCTTCCCCTGCTCCACGTGTCAGATCAGTAGCAGCATCTCTGCTGCCAGACCATGAGCATGTGCCTCCCTGCAATTATATTGAGGCCGTTGGCTGTCCCTGACACAGACTCGGATTAGGAGTCCCTGTGCTGACACGCTGACAACGGTCGGCTGTGTTTGGTGTCCAGTTAAGTGTGCAATTCATTGGCACACGCGTGCAGCTGCTTTGGCCTGTGCTGCCTGCTGGCAGGCTTGGCCTGTGCCCTGCAGCCCCGTGTCCTTCCCCACAGCTCTGCGCCGGGGGTCCAGTTGCAGCAGGGCTCATCCTGCCCAGGGCAGGGTTGGGGAGAACTGCTGGGTCTGCAGGACCATCACACTCTGCCTTCCAGTGAAGCCCTGTGGGCAGCAGGATGCTTCCCTGGCTCTGGGGTCTGCCAGCCTGTCATAACCCCCTCCTGCCATTGGGGTGCCCCTGGCTCTCCAGCCCCACAGGGTCTGAAGCCTGGCAGCAGTGCCTGGGCAGCACCATGCACAGGATCCACCAGCACCGAGTAGAGCAAGCGGCGCTCTGCGAGGGCATGTGGGTTTCCCTTACCCAAACAACCGTTTCTGTCTACTATATACACACTCTACAGCTCCAGCAGGCAACGCTGGAGTTTGATGGCATCGGTGTCCAGAACTCTGCGTCTCCAGTTCGTTCACAGAGCAGCTCCAGCACCCACCACCTGCCTGCACTTGGCTTCTCAGAGGAAAATCAGTGCAACCCAAGTCTGTCACAATACAAAGAAACAAGGTCAAATTCAGGTTGCAGAGGCATTCCTAACTTCTGAATGCTGAATTTGGAACATACTTTTAACTTAGTACTTAATGTCTAATATAGTTTTATGAGTCTGTGGGAGCACAAATGATCCCTTGCCGAGTGTAAACTGATGAACTGATTTTCCTTGAATTCAGCTTCACTTTAAAACTCCGACTGTGTTTTATTCAACCTTGCTCAGCTCTGTGAGTTTTGTTGAGGCCTTGGGAGCTCTGAGCCCTTAGAGCTTGAGAGGTTTGAGAACTGTAGCAGCAGCTAGCTGTGGGCAGGTGGGGAGTGGAGGTGGCTGTAATGCTGCTGCTGTGAGTTGAGCTACATTTCACTGCTTATTGTTTAGTGCAGTAACTATCTAACAGTGATAACTCTATAAATGAAACTCCTGGTTTTTTTTCAAAACACTAGAATATGCTTTTGACCTCCAAAGTGAAGAGAGTGGGAGAGATGGAGAATTTACGTCAGAAATATTTCTCAGAAATAACCAAGAAATTCTGAATTAAATCTTAAAATCAATATATCCAGTCCAGCTGATGTATTTGCCATGGAAAATTGGGGCTGATCAGTTAACCCTTGGTAAATTTATAAGCAACTGAAAATGAGACTTTCTAGTTCGGCACTTCAGTCTTGTTAGTGGATGGGTCTGTCACCTCTCGTGCAGGCAGGTGCCAGTGGGGATGTGGTGTGCACCCCTTTCCCATCGGGTTGTGGACTGGGGAGGGCTGGGCTGGGACTTGGGGGTGCCCACAGGCCTTACCCTGAGTGCCTGACAGAGGCAAAGGAGACTCCTGTAATGTTTCCTTTTCCAAGCCTCCTGGGAAACAAGATGAAGAAGGTCAAGTGAATGAAGCAAGACTGCACTGCCAAGTGTTGAAAAGATAAAATATGCAAAATGTAACCTCAGGTGCACAACTCTGACTCTGCCCCCTTGTGCATATTCATTAGAATACAGCCTGTAATTACCTGTTGTGAGTGGTCAGAGCCACGCATGTCAGGGTGTGGGGATCCTGTTGCCCTGCACGCTGTGGTGCTGTGGGTGGGTTATGGTTTGAAGCTGCTGCAGTGCAAGGGGCAGAGGCTCAGGCTGGTGAGACTTACCCAGGGCCTGGAGCTGACCTGGGCTGGAACTTGAGAGACTTGGCTGAGGAGCCACCTTCGAGTGTGGGCTCCATGGCAGGAGGAGGTCAGGTAAAACATGCTTTTTCCTGCAAGGTGACAGTGCAAACACAATGCTCTCAGGAAGGAGTTAATATTGGTCTGTCTACAGATGTCCTGATGGAGTGAAGGCAAGCAATGATATTTTATATCATTTTGATATCCGGTCTAAATTAGGCCTGAGGGAAAGACTGTGGCCTATTTAACCCAGCATCTGTCAGTTATCATTATTTTCAGCCAACTTTAGTAGATTCAAGTATAAAATTTATATCTGGGGGGAGGAAAGGGAAAGAGGCTAGTAGGAGCTGGATTTGGCTACCTCATATTTTGCTGAAAGAGTTTGCAATAGCCTTTTAGAAGTTGTTGCATGAGATAATAATGAGATTATTGGGGACAGCTCTGTGGTTGAAACTGGGTCTGGTCACCAGCCAAGAACTGTATGGAGGGGGCACAGGGAGGATGAAGGGAGGTTTCCAAGGATGTGTCTTGGGTCTGGATAGTGGTATTTGGTTAGCTATGTTGCAAGAAAAACTGGAATTTGATCATAATATAACCTTGAAACGCATTTCCACAGATGTGGGTGGCCATCCTGCTGAGCAGACTGTGGGGTAATAGATGGGCTGGGATGTCTGTGGCCTTGCTGTTTGCCACCGAGAATGTGGGTGGAGGGCCCAGGGAGAGACAGGGACTGGTGCCTCTGGGTGACGGGAGGATGCCGGTGGGATGCAGATGGGAAAGAGGCAAATCTCCTCTTGATGGGACTTTCAGTAGAGATGAAATGGTCCATGCCAGCCCACGAGCTGGGAGGACCCTCACAGGCACACTCAAACCCTCCAGGTGTTGCATTTCACTCCATCTAGCCCCTGCACAGGCAAGAGCCACTGGAGTGGAGCCCAGTGTGAGACTGGCACCTGGTGGGACCTGCTCTGCCATGCTGGGGAGGAGGCCCTGGGTGACCTGAGCTTGTGTTGGCACTTACCAGACCAGACGTGTTGGTGGTGTGGCGTGCGGCCGCGCGGTTCCCAACCTGTCCGGTCTCCTGTGGTGCTGCTGGCTGCAGTCAGGCAGCTGAGCAATTTTTTTACCTGCTGTCATCTGAAACCAAGCAGAAACCCTGAACTCCTGATGACTGACTAATGCAATTGCCCTTTTATTTCCTGATACTTCCTTGAGAAGTAGAGGACCTCTGAAGCCTACGCTGTCGTAAATCCTTGCTCAGGCTGCAGGCGTCTAGCTTGGGTGCAGAAAATGGAAACTTCAGTGGTTGGGGAGAAACCCAAACCTCTTCCTTTCCAGCAGCCTTCTCTGTGCCACATGGTAGATGCTTGGTTTTTCATATATTGGGATGTACTGATGGATTTTGTTGAAATGGAAATCAGGAGTTCACACCTGCTGTATGGCAGCGCCTGGCAGTGCTGCTCCTTCTTGCAGCAGCTTGGGGTAGAAGCTACAAACTGCTGGTGACCACGGTGCTGCCTTTGTCACCCAGCCAAAACCTGCAGACTGTGTGGAACTGCTGCTTGCCCCTTGTGCTGGGCTGACTCTGGCCAAGCCCTAACCAAAATTGCTTTAAGTTCTCCAGAAGTTAAAACATTTTCTTTCTCCGGCAAGAAGGAGCTCCCCCGTTCCTGTAATTTGGGGTCAAATCAGCCTCTTCCATGGTGGAATATCTCCTTCTCTTGCCTGTGGGTATCGTGTTATGCTGCCTCTCCTCAGGAACGTCCTGCAAGGGCCACTGAGGAGGCAGGGCGGTGGGAAAGTGCTTTCGTGCGCCCCAGCAGTGGCTTTGCTGTTCCAGCACGCCGCAGGTTCCAGGGTTTCGAGGTGTGCCCGTCCTGTCCTTACGCAATCTGCAGAAGCGCTGTGTTGTGTAACGCTGTTGTGTAAGCAGCGCACGGGCGGGTGTTGGGGTTTCGGCACATGAACTGTGCTCTGTCATGCTCCCTGTGTTTCCCCACTTGCAGCCTGGACGGGATCTGTTCCAGGAGCTTCCCATCCACGTTCCTGTGTGTCGCAGGAACTGATGCCAGAGCCATTCCTCAGAAGGCACCGTTGGTGGAAGGGTTGTCTTTAGGCTTTGGGTGGCTGGCACTTGCATCTGACTCCTGCTCCCATGTCTAGCTGCATCATTTCCAGAGATGTGGCAGAGTACAGGGCCATCTTTGCAGGATGTGAAGCTGCCGGTGTGCCTGGACACTAATGAGAGTGGCTTTGCAGGAGACTCCTTGTTCAGGCAGCGCTGCCTCGCTCCCTGCCCTCCTGTTCCAGCTGACACTACCATGGCACTGTGCTACCTGTTATGAAGCTTCTTGGGGAGGGATTACCAGATCTTCCATGGCACTGGCACCTCAAAGGGGTGCTTGAAACAAGCTCAGAGGGGAAATGTTTCCCCCCCTGCCTGCGATCGTGCTGCGGTGACAGCGGCACGGTCGGGAACATGGTGAGCAGGCTCTGAATGTCAGTGCATTGTTCGTAGCGAGATACGTGTCATGTCGCATTAGCTCAGGCCGACAGCTACCGGTGGGAAAATATTTCTGTGAGTTCCTCAGAGTGCCCCCACCTCCTACAGGCAAGGACTTGTGCCTGGTGAGGCGGCAGCAGAGCTGTGCCCAGCCATACTGGGGGAGCAGTGAGACCATCTGGTGCTTGTGTACGTGGAAAGTCACCCGAGTGTTGTGTCCAAAGGGCAAACTGCCTCCGCTGGGAGAGAGTGTCTGACTGTTTGAAGACAAAGCTCAGTTTTATTTCTTGGTAGCCTCTGCTCAGGGAAGAGGAGTTGGGGTTAGCATGACTTATTTGGTGAAATCCACCATGTCCAGACCTAAGGGAGCAGCTGGCAGCACTGGGAGCTGAGGAAGCCCTCTTGTTCCTGCCTGCAGGCTCTAGAGGTTGGGAGTTGGAAGTGTGCTGGGTGGTTCAGGAGCATTTAGAGCAGGACAGGGCGGTCCTTTCTGAGTGCAAGGAGCTGCACAGCACTGCTTGGCCACATAATTGTGCAAGGATGGAGCTGAAACAGGTCTGCTATGGGGGAGAGATTAGACACATGGGAGGACATTGGCTCACACACTAGGAGAGACTGACTGCAGCCCGAGGGCAGAGCCCCAGAGCCTCCCTGGACTGAGGAGCTCATTGTCGATGCCAGTATGGTCCCTCTCTAAGGGGTGGGACTCCAGTTCTCATGCCCTCATCTGCAGAAACAGCTCTTCCCTGGGAGTCCCTGGGCCCCTCGCAGCTCCCTTGGTGCTCTTTGCACCCAGCTCCCCTCTGCTTGGGCTGGCTCAGCTCTGCCCTCCCTGCTGGACCGGGGACTCCAGCCTCAAGCGCTGCCTGCTCTCCTTACTTCCTTACTCCAGCATCAGCTTTTCCAAGCCCCTCCCTCTTTATTTTCTTCCAATATCAGAAAGAAAGGTGAGGAGGTCAAACTCTAATGCAGTATTTCTTTCCTTTCGTAAAGTGTACCTAACAGATGAGGAGTGTCAACACCGATTTGTTTTTCAAGTGTTTCTGCAGGATTATTTTCCTGTTAAAAGTGACAAGGAGGTGCAGAACTGTCGGCCTTTAGCCAGAGATGTCATCTCATCTTTGTGTAGGTGAACAGGCATGAGATGACAGAGTACTTTTTTGTGGGAAAGATGAAAAGTTGAGCCCAGTTTAATCATTTCCTTAAAAACCAAAAGGAGAACATGCTCCTTTTCTTTTCCTGGTCCTTGGTAATGAGAGGCTGTAGAGAGGAAGAACCTGTTAGGCCATAGTGGAGTGTGTTTTTGCAGAACTGCTGTCGGTACCAAGGGGATGGCTTGAGCAGGGTTATTCATCTCTTTTGACGGCCTTTCCAAGTTTCTCTGCATCTTCTGACAGTAGAATCTGATGATGGTTTCAGCACAGGTAAGGTGCTCTGGTGTTGTAGCTGGCAGTATGGACCATGGAGGGAAACTTCTGGGTTTTAGCTGTTCTCTTGGGACCTGCCCAGGAAGCTGCCCTGTGCCTGGATGCTGCCAGCTCGGCTGCTGCTCCCACTGCTGAGCCTCCTGCAGCTCCATGGAGGGCTGGCTTTTGTTCCTGATTGCAAGTGCCTGTCAGAAGTCCAGCACGTGGCTTTCTGTGAGCCCAGGCTGTGGTCCCTGGCCTGAGCCAGGCTTGAGGAGCAGGAAGGAGCAAGGATAGGCTGGGGATATGATCCTGCTCCTTGGCCACCCGGCTGTGGGCTACCCATCAGCATGTGGCACACATCCTGGCACCGGAGAGTTGAGGAGACACTAAATGCTCACTTGGGTCTCTGGAGCTGATGTTACTGGCAGTTAGAGACTGATAACTGACTTGCCACTTGATGTAATCAGTGAGGGGTTGGCTGTGCTGTTCAAGCCCTCTCCCTCTCTGCTCTGCACAGACTCCAGTGGTGCACCAGGAAAGGGAGCATTGTTGATCAGTGATGTTGAGTGTGGGATGGAGCTCAGGGGGCTGGACTCCTATGGATGGCATCGGCTTTGGCTCACGGACTGAAGCTCAGGTGGTGCAGTACAGTGTGGGACCAGCCCCAGGGCTCGTGTGGGACCAGGTTTGGGGTTTGTGTCTGGGTCACCAGAGAGGCAGAGGCAGATTGGAGAGCCCAGGAGGGCTGGAGATGTGGCCAGGTGCCAGTTCTCCAGACCACATCTCCTTTGCTGGATTCACACTGGTTCATATTTGCCACCCTCTCTGCGGTGAGTCAGCTCCACGCATGGTCTGCTCCTGCTCCCTGGTGTGGGAGTGCCTGAGCTGGGAGACCTGCAGGGAGAAGCCAGGTGGTTTCTGCTGCTGTCAGTGTGGTTTTCAGTGTGGTTTTCTGGCTGCAGTGTAGGCAGGGCATGGCCACCCTGGCCCCGCCAGTGGGGCTCTGCCTCAGAGCTTCCCTTCACCCTCTGCTGTTTCCAGGTGTTTTCTGTAGCTGTTGGGTGTGGTGATTAAAACCAGACCCCGACTGCACTGGGACTGGAGCTGTGCCACAGCATAGGTGAGCTGTGGATGCAGGTGACATCAGTGACACTGTTTTGCTCAACAGACTCTCCTGTTCCTTTTGAACTGTCTGGCAGGCCAGTTTTACCTCAGTTTGGTTGAAGTAAGGAAAAGAAACACGTAGTTTTAAGAAGATTTCCACAGTGACACTTCTGAACACACTCTGCATTTTGTTCTCTAGCTAAGCAATGCCAGGGAATAGCAGCCACTTTTTTTTTTTTCCCAGTAAGATGGTGAAAATAACCTCATGTGGCAGAGCTGAATGTCCCAGGCATGTTCTGGAGCACCAGGATAGAGGGTGCTCAGTGGAAACTTCTTAATTCCTCTCTCCTCCTCAGACCCCAAGCTCTGTGGTGCTGCAGCAGAGCCGCCAGTATGAGCAGAGCAGCTCTTCCAAGCCTGATAGCTCCGTGCATTTGTACTGACTTTGCAAACAGTGGCCCACTGGACTGAAGTTTCCCTGTTTTTCCTCAGACCACATCATGTGTGTGTGCAGGCAGGCTGTTAAAATGGATTTTTTCCCATCAGCTGTTAATACCTCACCACAAAGCCTGCACGGTTTTCTGACAGCCTGGCTGAAGTGTTTCAGCAGTGCCCGTTTGTGCAGGCTGGTGATAAACAGTTTCCTTACGTGTAAAAGCTGAGGCAAAGGTAGCTTTGGGAGGGAGCCAGGTTGAAGCTGTACCAGAATGCTTCTCCTGCAGCCTTTTACTTAAAGATGTGCTTGTAATCAGACAATTTAGCTTTTCACAGAAAAAGCAACACTGGAAAAACAAGCAAACTTGAAACATGTGAACTGTTCTCTGTGGGGAGGTGTCAGCCGGCAGGAGCAGAGCGGTGTGGAAGGGGGTGAATCAGTGTCTTCTTTTGTCAGGGCTCCAAGTCCAGAAATTCAGCAACTTTGGAGAAAGCTGTATTTGGAGGAGCAATAAAAAGGCAGCTGACTCACATGGAAACAACATCAGTGGAATAAATCCATGCGAAGACAAAGGAGGAGAGGCTTGGGCTGCTGCAAAGAGTCTCTGGCGGGGGACTTCACTGCACTTACATCTGTGGTGGTGGAAATGCAGGTATTGAAGCTCCCAGGATGAGTCTGGCCTTGTCCAGAAATGAATTAACAGAAGCACATAATGTATATCTACCTTCCCATGCATTCTGGCTTCGTTAACAGTAATATCATGCCTTGCTTTTAACAGCTTCTGTGATCTTGGGGCAAAGTATTTTTTAAAAATTGAGATAATTCTTTTGTTTGGAAAAAAACACCCTAAAAGCCCTGAAATGACCTTTTATTCTAAGTAGAGGGGCAGGCAGTCTGATGGCTTTTTCAGATAGGAAGAGTCAGGGCAGAGCAGCGGCACTGGCCAGCACTCCAACACAGAGCGCTGCCTACAGCGCACACTTGGCCCTATTGTCTGTGCTTGTATGGACTAGTCGGTGGGAAATGAGGTATTTCCTCCTTGCAGTCTGCTCTGTTGGAGTGCTGGAGGCTGGATCCTGCCAGGCCCTGAGCCACCGTTCAGCCCTCGCAACGCCAGGCTTTGGGGAGGTTCTCCCCGTGTAAGCAGGATCAACCTCTTTGCCAGGTGTCTGGGAGGCTGTGACCCTCTGGGGCTGCTGGGGCATTGTAAGTTAAACATGTTCTGATTAGCCTGCACTGTAAATTCAGCATTTTAATTCTTTCCATATGTAAGATCCAATCTAATAAGCCAAAGTATAAGACCATGCAATCTATTTGGAATAACCATATGGATTAGGAGTCAGACTGTGCTTTTCTGCTTCTTGTATTTACACTAATAGAGAGACAGTTGCTAATGCGCATGTAGCTCATGCTGGTACCCATTTTTTTTTTTAAATATGACACCAAATGGCTTGCATTAAAATATTTGAAAAGCAGTAAAACTGTGAAAGTTTCTCTCTTGCACAGACACAGACACATCTGTGAAACGAGGCGTCTCCAGGCAGCAACATTCCTGTCCCTCCCTGTAGGCTTATCAGTGAGGCTGGAGACCCCTGAGGGATGCTGGTCCAGCCCGAGCCCCCACAGCTGCACCCGTTGGGTTAGTGCAGACCCTGTGGGTGTGAAGGGAGAGCAGCCTCTGGGGCAAGAAAGACCTGGCTGGATCTAGACCCCTCCCTCAGGAACCAGAGGAGTTTGTGGCGAGTCCAGGACTGTCTGCAGCTGGCTCAGCACATGGTGCTGACTATGCGGTGTTGTCACTCCCCACTCTTGGGGTGGATTTCCAGCTAGGGTTCCCCCTGCTAAAGTCCTCCTATGGGCCAGAGAGAGGTCTGGAGAGAGGAGCACCAGAGCTGGGAGCTGAGAGCTCTCTCTAGGGTTGTTGCATTTACCAAAATAATTAAATTTACTGGTCTTTTTCTGGCGTTTCTTGGTCACCTTGGGCAGATCCCCAGTTTGAGTCTTTCTTAGTCTCTGTGTTCCTCTCTCTTTACATTGCTATGGATTTGAAATATTATTTTAAAAGAAAACCAGCAGTGCTCTGCTTTTGAAGCTTTGTTCTTGTGCTCAAACAAGAACAAGGGACGTTCTTATGAGTGTCCCTCAAGAGAAGGTCAAACAAGCCTCTCATGGTCACCTCTTCTGCAAGGACCTGCACTGGGGTTGGTGAGGGGGGATTTATGGGTGGTTGCAGGGCCCTCAGCCCCTGGCAGTGCCTGAAAGGCTCTGGAGTCTGTGTAACTTCCATGTCTTTTCTTCATCTGCTGCTTGTTCTTGTCAGTGAAGTGATTGTCTCCTTATGTCCCTGCAGCTGATGGGACAGGGACACTGCGACTGAGGTTGCTGAGGAGGTTCTGGTGTGTGACCCCAAGGTGAGGGCGGTCACTTTGCTCGCTGCTCATTGCCTCTGGCTCTGTCTGGAAGGGGGGCGGGCTTGGCTCCCCCACCTCTGTGAGCAGCTGTGTGGGGGGGCACTGCCTCCCCACAGGCTCTCTGAAGGTCTCACCGAGTTCAGGGTGAACAGCATCAGTCCCTGCTGCACTGGGGAAATTCTGGGGCAGGGAGCAGCATCCTCTGTCCTCATATTGCAGCCCTCGGCCTTCTGTGTGGGTCCAGTGACCAAACGTGGCCAGAAGCATTTCCCTGCTCCTTGAGGTGTTTCTAATGGGATGTGTTTTGGCTGAGGGCTGAAGCCTGCATTGCTGGATGTTTTCAGGGTTCAGAAAGCATCTGAGACAGGATTATAAAGCAGTTGGCTCGTCATGGGAGCTGGAGTTGGACCTGGGTCTTGCATGAGTGCTGGAAAGCCTTTCCGAGTGGGAGTTGTGCTCTGTCATCCGTCATTGGCTCAGACAGAGAGGAGGGAGTCAGTGAGAGACATGGCAGCTTCTTCCTCCCTGTCTCCAGCATTAATCTAAATGCCAAAATGCAGACCTCGTGGAACGCACCAGTGCTGCGGAGTACACCAGCCTCCAATTCCATATGGCACGGGAATATCCTCAGGCAAGGCTTCACAGGCATCCAGCGCTGCCTTGCAGGTGTAGGTGAATTCCACCAGCACAGTGGCTGCTCTGCACTTGTGTTGGGCCGTATTGAGGAGCCGCTGGGCTGGGCTGCCTGAGGTGAGCAAGGAGCCTAGGGAGACGTTCACAGCGTTGAGCTGGAAGTGGTTTATTGAAAGGAAAGGATCATATTACACTCAATTTTTGCTGAGTTTATCTTGGTTTTTATCAGATTACACCCAGGATAGCTCATCAATATTGTGATCCTGCTGACATGTAAGTGAGCCGCTGCATAATTCATGGCTGCTGCAGGGCTTCAGCACTGGGAGGCACATATTTAATTAGGCACCTCACCATTCCACTCTTCTGGAGCAGCCCCGGGATCACATCCATGGAGGTGGATGCTGCGGTGGCCCTGCCTGTGCAGCTCCTGGCTGTCCCCAGTCCCAGCTCAGGGCTAGAGACAGTGTGTCGTGGCATCATGGTGCAGCACTTTCCAGCAGGGGAAATGTCCCGGCAGAGATGAGAGGTCCTCCCTCTCAGGTGCCCTTTGGAAGCAGAGGTGATCATGAATGAAGGGTGCAGCATCTCCTTGCATGCCTGTCAGCTATAATGTTTAACTCTGAGAATCCATGTTATCCATAGAAACACCCTGTCCTTTGTCAGTCTTTTCAAGTTCAGATTCCTGCTGCAGTGAAGTCTGGAGCCGAATTATGTGTTTATGGTAAAGTCTTCCTTAACAATTGGAAATTTCTCAGCCTGGTGTCACTCATCTCCTCCATCTTGGGCTGCTGGACTGAGCCACCATCTGGCCCCGTTGCTCCTCTCCAGACCACCCCAGCTCTCTGGGATCATTATCAGACCCCTGCTCATAGCCTCCCTTCTGTGACAAACAGGGTCCAGCGGGGCTAGGACCCATCACCAGGGTTCAGTGGTGGACCCTACTGAGCACTAGCCTCTTCTCTGGCCATGTTCAAGGCAACGTGTGTATCTCCTTCCTCTCACAATCTGCTTGAAAATGTATTTGGGATAGGGAGAATTCTTTTCCATTTTTGTGGTGCTTCCCTCCATTAATTTTCTGGTTGTAGTACATTACTCATGGATAATTAAGAGTGAGCTATTAATACAACAGTTAATATTCAAGTGCAGTGAAGAGGAGAGAACAATAAGTCAAGGAATCATATACTACAAGACATTTTGGTTTAGTGATGAAATTTTTTTTGCTGGCTTTGGCTATCAGAGCATAGTGCTGCTTCCATTTAAGTATGGTCCTGAGAACTCCATTTATTGATAGAATACAAATAGGACATTAAATCAAGGGAAGTGAATTTGAATTGCTGGTCATATATACAATTATAAACGGGATTGGCTACTTCTATCTAGTATCGTGTATCTTAAGTTAGGAGAATTATGTTAGGGACTGCTAAAGAGAGCTTGGAGTGTCTTAAAATTAATGAGATTGAAGTCTGTCTAGGAAAAAAAAATTAATGCTAAAATGCAGCTCTTGCTTTACGGATGAAAAGATGGCTTTATAGAAGTGGTCGTGTCTTGTCCAGATAGAGGGACACAGGGAGGGTGGGTTGTGCAGTGGCATCAAATAAACATGTCTCAGTCTTAAGTGCTCCTCCCTGCCCCTCTGTCCTCATGTGCCAGGATGGGTGGATGGATTGATGCCAGCTGCAGAGAGGAGAGGGGAGCGATCCCCTGTGCCTGGCTGGGCCCATCACCGTGTTCATCAGCCTCCTCCCTTCCCAGTCCTGGGTGCTGCTCCTAGCACTGCTCTGCACCACCCAGCCACATGCTGGCAGAGTTCCCATTACAGTATTTCGGAGGGTGACTGGGAGCATTCTCCTGTCCCCCTAAGGCTGAAGATTTGGGTGTCCTGTGTCTGCAGTGTGGTGCTTTCTGGGGCAGCTCCTCATAGGAATGCGCTGGGGCGTTTCAGACCAGCCCAAACAGGGAAAACCTTGCTTTCTTCTTGTGCCACGGGTCTGCCTCTGCTTTGGAAATGATGAGGGAGGCCCGTGACTGTGTCCATTTGGAATGCACAGTGGATGATGGCAGTGACAGTGCACCCGTGGCCAGAGGGCTTGCCTGTGCTCCCAGTTGGAGCAGGGACATGAGGAGTGGGTGCAAAGGAGGTGGGATCCACCAGTACCATATGTCCATGGCCTTGGTGAGGCAGCAGAGGCACCAGGCTGAGTGGCCTTGGGAGCCCCTCCAGAGATGGAGCATGTAAAGACGTCACAAGTCAAGCACATGTAAAGGTTGCCATTTGCAAGCAAGTAAGTGCAAGAGTTCCCACACAACTGTCTCTGAGACAGCACAGGATATTGTTATTTATATCCCCACATTCATTTGCTGATCCAACCTGCATCCCTGCCCACAGCAGTGCCACTGCCTGCAGCCAGCAACTCCCTGGTACCTGCCGGGAGTGACGGTGGGCAGCAGCCCCTTCCCTTGGTGATGGGGGGCTGCTGCCAAAGGAGGGGTTTGTCAGTCACTTGCGCACTGAGTTACCCTGTCTGGATTTTGCACACAAACTCGTGTCATGGGGCTTTCTCCAGCTATGCCAGACATACCTGATCACACACATGTGCATGCACAAACACTTGCACAAATATTTGTGCTTTATTTTGTTTGATGAGCTGAATAATTGGCAGATGGGAAAGGCTAAGCGTGCTGCTGACCTTTCTTTGGGTGGGGGGTTTATAGGTAATAATGATGCTGTGTCTGTTTCTGTAAGGGGGCTCTTCCTCTTCGGGTATTCTCAGTGCTCTCCAAATCCTAGATGCAAAGTCCCTAATTTCTGTAGGGAGAAAGACCGAAAGGGGAATGTAATTAAACATAGGCACTTTATTGATTCCCAATTAAGTAGCAGCAAAACAAATAATTTACTGGTATAATAACAATGTTGTTGGAGTGTTGACAGCGTTTAGGCCCGAAGCTTTCCTGGGCCCGTTGTGCACACGTGTGTGTCATAGAAACAGCTGCTGTTGTCAGTGAGGAGCCTGAAGTACAGCCGCCCATGTGTGCATCCTCGGACATCGGTGACTGCTCAGCACTTGGGAAACAGCCAGGTCCAGCCATGGCTGCTCCCTGGTGTCCCCCTTCCAGAGGAGCAGCCCAGCAGCTGCAGCTGAGCAGGGCTCTGGGGACACTGCTGTCCCAAGGCTGTCTGTCCGAGGGGCTCAATAGAGGCTCAGGTTGATATGCAGAGGGGACCAAAGGGTCAACCAGCAACAGGAGGTGTCTGTCACCACTGTTTTTGCCCTAGGTTTGCTTGGCTGTTCAATGGGAGAGGGACTGAACAAGTCCCCTCTGGTCCCTGTGTTGCAATCCTCTCTGCTCACAGTGCCTCAGGAGTGACAGTGTTTGTGACACGCGTGTGCTGTCCCTGAGGAGCAGCGTGGTGTTGTGTAGCTTCTTTTCCGAAGGCTGGAGCAGAGTGTGAGTGTGCGTGTGCATGAGGTGTGCCTGTGCACGAGGAGGGTGTGTGCATGCATGGGGAGGGGGGAGGGTGCAAGAGGAAGGGGTGTGTGCATGAAGTGGGTGTGTGTGTGTGCATGAAGTGTGTGCGTAGGTGTGTATGTGTGCATGGGTGTGCAAGCCTGCGGCCAAGAGCAGGGATCTGGGGGAGGGGAAGGCTTCAGCAAACAGTTCCTTACCAAATCAGCTCTGACCTTTGCAGGGCTAGAGCTGTCTGATGCAACAGGCTGAACCTTTCCAGGCTCCAGCTCTGACTTGAAATACTTCAGAGCAAAACTGATGGCTGTGGCACTGGCCCCAGAGCTTATATCCAGCACTTGCCCAGCTGCTGCTGGGGATGGAGAGAGGGGGCTAACAGCTCAGTGTGGGAGCCACAGTCTCTCTTGTTCTTGCACGTAGCTCAATCGGCTGATGCCAGTGGGCAGTGGCACTTACCCTGAGAGCTGGGTGCTGTGCAGCTGCACTCTCCTGGGCCCTTTGTGGTGCGGAGGAGCTGGGGGCTCAGGAGGGGGCTGAGTTGTGTGCTCTGGAGCACCAGCATGGTTTGGAGGGATGGGTGGAGGTATTCATTTTGACCAGAGGTGAGAGAGTCAGCGTGTCCCTGCTGGGGACTCACACCCAGTCCATCAAAACCAAGCAGGAATTCATTTGCAGCACCTCTGGTACGCAGGCAGGAGTTGCTTTGCCCTGGGGATCAGTGCTGAGAGGGCTCCTTGCTGCCTGGCTCTCCGGTAAACCAGCATTAGTTACAGAGATGCTGTTGTTTCTGTGTCCTGTGGTGAATAAAATTAAACAACTCTTTATTTCTGAATGACAGCCCAGGGACTGCACTTCTGCTCTAGCTCGGTGTGAAGTGGCTTCATCCCAGCGCGGCTCCTCTGGGGCCTGAAGCCCTCGATTCATTAGTTGTCAGACTCGTAGGTGGATTCTGCATTAGGCCTTTAATTTAGTGTATTGCCATGGGCTACTGACCACATGACACTGCTCAAATGTGAGCAAATCTAACGAGGATCCAGGACTGCTCTTTAATTTGGTGAGAATAACAGAGTGAGCATGAGCCCGGAGAGTGTTAATCATGAAGGAAAACTGGCTGAAACCAGGTCAGCTGGTGCCGGTTCTCAATGCAACGCGATGGAGAGGGAGCACCGGGAGGTGGAGGAGGGAGTGCAGCATGCCCCAGCACCCCACAGGACTGGTAATCCCACTCTGCCAGCAACGGGAGGCAATATGGCCTTTACTCCTGCCTTTTCTCCTCCCTGTGGCTGAGCACTGTGGCTTGCAAACCCTGTGGGGTGGCTGGGGTCCAGGGGGCCACGCTCAGGTCCCAGCCCAGGGCAGCGTTCGGGGACCTGGCCATTCCCTCGTGTCATTGGTGCTGTGGGAAGGAGCAGATGCTGCTCCCTGGCTGTGATAATCCAGGGGTGCCGGCTGTCCTTGTGGGAGCTGGTGGCAAAGGGAGCAGCAGTGAGTCCCCACGGTTAGATCTGTTCTGTAAAATAAACAAATCCACACTGCTCTCCTGCTGGCTGTTCCTGGCTGAGGCCAGCTTCCTTCAGCATTCATCACACTGATTTACCACGTTCTCCTGGAGCAGGGCCTGAGCTTGGCTGGCTTCTTTAAACCATCCTGTTCGGAAGGGTGGGCTTTGGGAGAGGGGCACAGGAACCCTCTGTGGTAATTCCTGTTGACTGCAGTGACCAGCGAGGCAGAACTGATCAACTGCAGGCTTCCCTACTGCTGAGCTCTGCCAGCAAAGTGCTTACATCTGCTTTTACACTAATGGGAACTTTATGGACTGGTGTGTCCCCCCTCAGGAACAAATTCCAGCAAGGTCAGAATCCAGAAAGTTGCCACTTGACACCATCCGTGAAGCCCTGAGCCAGCCGGAGGAGGCCAGGTTGCACTGAGGACCTTCTGGGGCAGCAGATCTAACACCATCACCTGCAACTGATAGCCTGGAGGCGCCCAAATGCCACTGCTGCCACCCCACTCCCTGGTGGCACAGCCCCCTCTGTGCCGGGCCACACTGCCTGAGGAGCTGTGTGGATGGACACCAGGTCGAGTGAGGTTCCTGAGTTGAATGAATGACCATTGCACATTAATGTTTATTAAGGCAATTAATAGTTTATTTTGCGTGGAAGAGAGTTTGCAGAAACATAACTTGCTTCTGCACTAGAGTTACTGTTTATTTTTCAGGGCATACAATCAGTCTGGACAAGGCCTGCTGAATTGTGGCTGCTTTGGCAGCCCGAGTGTGAAGTATTATGGACGCTTTCCGATTAACTGTCTCTTTTTTAATCTAACATTGCAGGGCCCTAATTGCTTTGACTTTGAGTAAGGAGAAGCCGGTTTCTGTAAGGGTGTTTCACGGTATTGTGGGGTCTGTGCAGCCGCTGGCCCCAGGCAGGGCCCTCAGGTTTGAGTCCCCAGCCTCCCCAGTGCTGGTGTGTTCCCCTGCCATTACATGTCCCATACTGCTCTCCTGGGACATTGGTCAGATTTTATTTGCTGCAGATGTTGTTGGAACCACCTTCCTGTTGCTCCTCTCCTGAACAAGGACCAGCCAGTAATGAAGGGGCTTCTGCAGCCTGGCCCACGGGGCATCCTCTGCTGTTCACCATGTGCTGGCTGCTGTAAGGTGGGGAGCAAGTCAGGACTGTCCCTTCTTAGTGTGGCGCCTCTTCTCCTTCCTTCACCTTTCTCAAAGCTCTGTCTGGTTTTAGCTCTTTGAAACAAAGCCTGCATCACCCTCCAAGTGCCCTGTGGCACAGGAATGGCCAGGATGAGTGATGGTGGGGGGCTGTTGGGGCATTGCTCCAGCTCCCAGTCCCTGGGGCACAAAGGCTGCCTGTGACCTATGCTGACCACAGTACGGGTACACAGACCACTGTGCTTGGGACCCTGGCCACAGAAGGGGACAGCTTTCACTTCTCATTGCTGAGCTGTGACTGCCATGTTGCAGCCGGTGGGAGTGGGCCTGATGCCGAGAGCTGGGTGCTGATGGCAGTGCCTGGAGAGGCCAAAAGCTCCTGTGCCAGCCCAGCTCCCCAGCACCTCCTGCTGCCACCGCGGTTTGCAGTGGTTTGTTAACTGAAAGGCAATTTCAGAGCAGGCAGCAATGAATAAATTCTGTTTTTCTCAAGCATTTAGTGTTGCTTTCAGTTTGCTTTGATGATGTCTTCTCACAACTAGTGTAAACAGACTGCGCAACGGGGAGCACTCACATGTGTACTAGAAGCTGCACATGAAAGACAGAGGCATCTTGAAAGCCATAATAACGCTCTGAGTGCCAGTTAAAGGATTTGTCACTAAGAGCACTTTACAGATAGAAAGAACTTATTAACTAGTGTGACTAACAGCTTGCAAGGTTTAATTGATGTGTGTTTGTTGTCCTTTTATATCTCTCCCCCTTGTCTTCCTCTTGGCACGGATTCCAGCAGTTGCTGGTGCAAGAGCAGCAGCCTCTAAGCTGCCTGAATAGGTACCAGGAATAAAAGGGAGGCCAAACCTTGCCCCGAGTGCCCCCTGGTCTGGGGCTGCAGTGGTTGTGGGAGCTTGGGTCCAACATCCCGACTCCCCCTAGGAACAGGGGCTGGGCCTATTTTCTTGCTCTGGGTTCTGTTATTCCTCCCTAAGTGACGCAGAGTTTTTGAAGATAAAGCTTTTCAATGCATGAATAGGATGGATAATGAATGTTTCTGCCAGACAGACTGCTCGTTGCAAGATTGATTGACTATTAAGGTCATAACGCAGCAGCCACCCACACGAAGCAAACAGGCTAATGTTAGACTCCAGGTTAAGCCGAGAGTTGGTCAGCTGTCCACGGGCACAGTGGGGGCTTCCAGTCATCTGTCAACAAGTGATTGATTGATGTGGACACCTTCCAATCTTATTCTGATGATTCTCAGCAGCTTGCCTGCCTGGTGGCCATTTTTCAGGATTTGGCAGCACTCAGACCTCCAGGACTCCAAGCGATGACTGCATGGGGCTTAACCCTTTCCTTTGATCCCAAACGCCTTTGTTGTGGGCAACAACAACAGCGGACGGGGGAAGGATTGTGTTTGTGAGCCCTAGTTATGGAATACACCAGGAAACTCCACAAGCGAGAGCGATGCTTTGACTTTCAGCAGTTTCTAAGTGAAGCTGTGAATGGGGATCTGCAGAGAATCACCTAGAGCAGGGCAGGTACAGCTCTGTAACCCAACTTCCTCACTGCGCTGTCCTTCATGGGCTGTTTCATGTGCACTGGGTAAACCGTGCACATCAGAGCCCCAGCCAGCAGCAAATCAAATCCTGACAACTCAGGTAGGAGCAACTTTGGTATTTGGAGGGAAAAAAAAATAAGGTTTGGGGTATACTTGTTCTGGTGTGAGAGAAAATGAGTTAAGAGAGCTCTCCTGGTTCAGTGCTCTGAATTGACTAGGAGAAGTGTGTTGCCTGGATGCTTGCTTTATGTGCACATGATGATGACTTAAACATATCTCTTTGTCATTTTTTTATGTACATTACAATTGGTATGTGCCCACAAACGTGCTAGTGGGAAAGTGAAGTGCACGTTTGCCATCTCTAAACAACTTTGAGGGTTCTTTGTTTGCAGCATGTGACCTTGGGTGTTTCCTTGCCTGTTTTTCAGCAGTTTTAGTTTAACTGTTTTGGAGGGCCCTGGCGCCTGACTTCACCTTCTCATGCACTTTCCATCCATGATTTTAGCATTCCTAATGTACCCCAAAAGCCTGCTGTGGGGAAACGTCAAGAGCCTCTTCTCCATGAGTTGGATCTTTATGTATCTCAAGTGCATCGCTGAGTTTTGATGGTGTGATCCAAGCACTGTAACATGGCAGAGCTGGCACAGAGCTGTTGATGGCAACAGGAGAGCTGTGCTCAGCTGCTCTGGGGTGCTGCTGTGTTGTACACCTGAGGATCCCAGCATGGCCTGGGGGCCGGTCCCCAGTTAGATATTTTTCCCACAGAAAATGGTGCTAGGCCCCAGTAAAGGACTGATTAATGTCAGTCTCTCTCCCAGCTGAGCAGGGATGGGGGCTGAGCCAGAAGGAGCTGGGCTTTCATAGCTGTTGCTGAGTTTGGCTAATCCTGTCTTCTTTTTATCCCTTGCAGGTGGTGATTCCTGCTCGGACAGTGTCCCCTCACAGCACCACACTGGCCTCGCTGCTGACTGTCTCCTGGATGCCAAGGACCATCTTTCGATGTCAGCCTGGGCAGTGTCTGGCTCAGAGCTGCTGCCCTGGGCAGGCTCTCTGGCAGCGGCGCTGACCTGCACCTAAGGGAGCGCCGTGCCAGTGCCCGCTACATCTGGTGAGAGCTTCAGCTGGCCTCTGCCCATGGGCAGGTGCACCATGGTCACGCTGGTGGAGAGGCTTTTACCAGGTCAGCATCAGCCCCTCAGCCAGAGAGTAGGGCTGTGCTGTGGAGGGAATGAATGACCTGTGCTCGCGTAAACTGAAACAGGAGCCTGAAGTACCATGTGCCTGACACAGAGTTTTTCCAGGGCACAGCAGAGCCTTGTGTAGGGCTTCAGCCCTCTTGTCCAGAGCTCTGAGGGCTGTTGGCCTGAGTGCATGAAAGAGCAAGAATTTGTCTCTGGGGGCTTTTGTATCAGCACCGTGGCCTTCTCCTCTCCTCCTCATGAACCCCACATTCACGCTTGTGTGCTTAGTTCCTGCTTGGCAGGGCAGAAGGACTTATGTGGACCAGGAGAAGACCTCTGACAGTGAGAAGATGAGACCACGAAAAGCAAGTACTTAGTCCTATCTATGGAGTGGTATCACTAATTGCTTATCTTCCCTCAAGTCTTGGTCAAAAGGCACTACCTCTAGGTGCAGCACAAGGTCTGGGTGTTTTCAGTAAAAACTCTCTGCCATCGTTGGTCTTAACATGTGTGGGCAGATTCAAAGTGCTCTGGGACTGACACAAAGTGAAGAAGTTGATGAATCCGTTTCCATTTTAGCTTTTACCAAGCAGAAAGTGGCTTGTTTGGGCATGGTCAGCCACGGAGCAGTGGTAGAGAGCCTGGCCTAGGTCATTCATGCCTGGCGGCCTCTAGACATTGAGCATCAGCCAAGCAGGGTTGTTGCCGAGTGCTTTTCTGCTGAGTGGAGGTGGTGAAGAGTTGAAAGGCACCAGCTCTGCTTGCTGACAGCTCCCGCTCAGCAGGGTGTGTGGGATTTCCCTGAAGCAGCCCCAGATGGACCTGGAGCAGTGCAGGTGGTGCTAACCCTGGGGCACAAGGAGCAAGACTTCCCTGTGCTTGGGGAGGGGGCACAGGGATGTCTCCTGCAGCTCATTATGTAGAAGAGAGGGACCATTCTTTCTCCCTGAGTGATCTCTAACATGGAACTGCGGTCATTAAGGTAGTTTTGTGTATTGGAGAGTCACTCTGAGGGGGATGCACTCAAGACTAGAGCCTCCCCTTAGGCTTCTTGCTGCCTGCAGTGCAGCCCCCTGGGCAGAGCTTGAGCAAAGGATGTGGAGCCTTGGAGCTAGCAGCTCTGAGGATGGACAAGGGCTGGGAGCAAGCCTGGCCACGCTGCCTACTTGGCCAGCGGCCGCAGCCTTGGTGTCCCTGTGGTG
>NW_020955531.1:1665615-1668625 GCF_003031625.1 Empidonax traillii
TAAGGTAGTTTTGTGTATTGGAGAGTCACTCTGAGGGGGATGCACTCAAGACTAGAGCCTCCCCTTAGGCTTCTTGCTGCCTGCAGTGCAGCCCCCTGGGCAGAGCTTGAGCAAAGGATGTGGAGCCTTGGAGCTAGCAGCTCTGAGGATGGACAAGGGCTGGGAGCAAGCCTGGCCACGCTGCCTACTCGGCCAGCGGCCGCAGCCTTGGTGTCCCTGTGGTGTGAGCCCAGCCAGCATGGCCTTGGGGCTTCTCCTGAGGCAGCACTGGTATAATAACACTGATGAAAAGCTGATTAATCCTTGTGAGCGAGCCGCAATAGCTTCCCTCTAGAACTGAAGAGATTACCACTGATTTGTCATCCTGATTGTTTCAAAGAGACGTGCAATTAGTTGCTCTAATTTAGCTTTGCTGCTCACGGAGCGGCGTGACAACGGCGCTGTAATCAGTGGGGCTGCGATGGCAGAACTGGTGCTGCAGCTGTGCCGGCACCATTTCACGTGTGGAGGGCAGCCGCCAAAATGGTGGAGCGTCACATGCTCCTGTTCGAGGGGCCAAGTCCCCTCAGTGCTGTGGGGCACTGGGGCAGTGGGGCAGGCCAGGCTCAGGGGGTCCCACTCTGAGCCGTACTGATGGAGACGGGGCTCGAGGGGTCCTGCGCCATGCCTGATCAGGGCTCTCACGGGTGCTGGTTGTTCAGGAGACTCTTGGGAAGACACAGGGAGAGCAGTGAGTGTTGGCCTGAGACCTCCACGGGCGATGGGCTGCCTTGGATGGGGGCATGATGTTACACTTCGTGTTATTATAAAAAAGGAAAGTTGTAAGGAAATCTTGTCGTTGTCTTCTGCTCCCTCCAGTTATTGTCCCTCTTTGCCAGGTGCAATAAAACCAGTCCCAGGTACAGGAGAGGGTGGGTATTTGCTTTAGGCTACCCCCTTCTGAGGACTGTCTTTGCTTTGGAAAAGGTGCAAAGCTGTCACACAAAATGAAGAGCTTGTGGCACAGACCCCCAGCTCACTGTGCTGGGTCAGCAGCCAACCCCCCCTGGGCAGAGAGGAGGGAACACATGGGATTTCAAAATGTGCCCATTTTCAGTGAAACCAATCACTTAAAATTTCAATTCAAAATGGAGAAAAAAAAAATGCTTTAAAAACAAAACCTGCCTGTGGCTATTTCTTGGTTGAAACTGTCTCTCTTTTTTTTTTTTTTTTCCCCTTCTATTTTTTTTTTTTTTTCCTGGGAAGGCATTTTGTTTCTGGAGCGAGCCAGCCATGCTTGCTGGGGAGGGTCTTTGAGGGGGCTTAGAGCAACTCTGGTACTGGCTACCAGCAGCCCCGTGAACCTCGGCCCCCAGCCAAGTGCTGCACAGCTGCTCGGCTCATGTTCCCGGCCACAGCATGGCATGGCCCGTGTCACTGCAAGGTCGTGCTTTTCCCTGGCTGTGCAGCCCTTGGCCCCTCCAGCTCGGCTGGCAGCTGTTGTCCCCCACGGGGCAGGAGCCCTGCACCCCATGGCACCCAGGGGCCACCATGCTGGCCAGGGGATCCCACACATTCTGTGTGTCCTGGGGCCATGCTCTGGTGCTGCCCCAGGGCTGAGGCTGGGCTGGGGCTGGAATGATGCTGGCACTGCCCCTGCACTGCTCAGAGCCCGGGCAGCTCGGCTCTGCTCCCTGGGCACAGAGCAGCACATGGCTAGCGCTGTGCCCCCAGTCCTCGTTGTCCTCATCCATGGGCACTGCCTGGTGGCAGGTCCCTCAGCGCAGGTGGCAGCCAGCTCGCTGCACTGGTGACAGCTGATCCGAAGGGCAGCCGGGGTCTTGGTGGTGCCAGGTGGGCCGGGACGGACAAGTGCCATCGGCCTAGACACGTTCCCCTTGCCTTTCCTGGGTCGGGCCAAGGTTGGCCTCTGTGAACTGGCTGAGGGTTGGTCTGGCACAGGGAGCACCTGCAGGACATTTTTGAGCGTTCCTGCTCCCCTCAGCTAAATATAAGCCCCAGTGGGGAGCCTACCTCTCACTAGTTTTATGTTTCTTGCCCCTGCACTTCCTAAACCTGGCAGCAGGCCCAGTTGTCTCCAAGTCTAAGATGAAAATACCCTTGCAAATCCCACTCATAAAAATACCTGCTGTATTCCCAAAACATGCCTGAGATAGCTTCCAGAGAGGATGGGGAGCTAAAATAAGACGCATGAGCTCAGAGCCCCATTTTCCACTGGCCCCACGGTTCCCGTTGCCTCAGGACGCTGCGCCATGGACTGAAATGGAAGTGCTGCCGCACGGGGTGGCCTTGGGCTGGAACTGGACAAGCCACAACTCTCCCTGGAGCAGGCACTGCTGCAGCCCTTGTGTGTGCCAGTGAAACCTCGTGCTCCTGGGGACAACTTCTCGGCTGGTGGTACCACCTGGACAGTCACTCTGACCAGCAGCATTGGCCTCAGCAGAGGAAACATGGGCAAGAGCAGGGTACAGAACACTGGGGTATGTTTGGTCCCCAGACTGGCCCTCTGAGGCTGCTATCCCCAGTGTGGCCCAGGTGGCTGGACCACACTGGCAGTGGCACCTGTGCTTGGGATGGGATGCAGGCACTCTGCTGTGGAACTGCAGCCTCCCTGTGTTGCCCCTCGGCCACCCTCAGCATCAGGGACTGAAGAGGACACACAGAGCTATTGTCCTGCTGAAGGGTACAAGCCTGCAGCATGAGCACGGCAGTTGGGGACAAGAAGGAGAGTGCGCCCCATTCTGCCTCTGAGCAGTCCCCGGGCAAAGGGACAAGCTCTTGGGGAGGTGGCATGAGCCACCCATTGGTGACTGGCTTCCAGCAGGGGCACAGTCCATGGAGTGGGGTGTCAAGCTTCTTGGGAACAGAAATCTCAGCCTTGTCCTCTTTTGAAATGCTCTGCTGCAGTCTGCAAATGTATCCCAGATCTTCTTGCAATCACGTCTCTTTTTTTTTTTTTTTTTTTTTTTTTTTTTTTTTTTTTTTTTTTTTTTTTTTTTTTTTTTTTTTT
>NW_020955531.1:1668646-1671670 GCF_003031625.1 Empidonax traillii
TAAGGTAGTTTTGTGTATTGGAGAGTCACTCTGAGGGGGATGCACTCAAGACTAGAGCCTCCCCTTAGGCTTCTTGCTGCCTGCAGTGCAGCCCCCTGGGCAGAGCTTGAGCAAAGGATGTGGAGCCTTGGAGCTAGCAGCTCTGAGGATGGACAAGGGCTGGGAGCAAGCCTGGCCACGCTGCCTACTTGGCCAGCGGCCGCAGCCTTGGTGTCCCTGTGGTGTGAGCCCAGCCAGCATGGCCTCGGGGCTTCTCCTGAGGCAGCACTGGTATAATAACACTGATGAAAAGCTGATTAATCCTTGTGAGCGAGCCGCAATAGCTTCCCTCTAGAACTGAAGAGATTACCACTGATTTGTCATCCTGATTGTTTCAAAGAGACGTGCAATTAGTTGCTCTAATTTAGCTTCGCTGCTCACGGAGCGGCGTGACAACGGCGCTGTAATCAGTGGGGCTGCGATGGCAGAACTGGTGCTGCAGCTGTGCCGGCACCATTTCACGTGTGGAGGGCAGCCGCCAAAATGGTGGAGCGTCACATGCTCCTGTTCGAGGGGCCAAGTCCCCTCAGTGCTGTGGGGCACTGGGGCAGTGGGGCAGGCCTGGCTCAGGGGGTCCCACTCCGAGCCGTACTGATGGAGACGGGGCTCGAGGGATCCTGTGCCATGCCTGATCAGGGCTCTCACGGGTGCTGGTTGTTCAGGAGACTCTTGGGAAGACACAGGGAGAGCAGTGAGTGTTGGCCTGAGACCTCCACGGGCGATGGGCTGCCTTGGATGGGGGCATGATGTTACACTTCGTGTTATTATAAAAAAGGAAAGTTGTAAGGAAATCTTGTCATTGTCTTCTGCTCCCTCCAGTTATTGTCCCTCTTTGCCAGGTGCAATAAAACCAGTCCCAGGTACAGGAGAGAGTGGGTATTTGCTTTAGGCTACCCCCTTTTGAGGACTGTCTTTGCTTTGGAAAAGGTGCAAAGCTGTCACACAAAATGAAGAGCTTGTGGCACAGCCCCCCAGCTCACTGTGCTGGGTCAGCAGCCAACCCCCCCTGGGCAGAGAGGAGGGAACACATGGGATTTCAAAATGTGCCCATTTTCAGTGAAACCAATCACTTAAAATTTCAATTCAAAATGGAGAAAAAAAAATGCTTTAAAAACAAAACCTGCCTGTGGCTATTTCTTGGTTGAAACTGTCTTTTTTTTTATTTTTTTAAATTTTTTTTCCCCCTATTTTTTTTTTTCCTGGGAAGGCATTTTGTTTCTGGAGCGAGCCGGCCATGCTTGCTGGGGAGGGTCTTTGAGGGGGCTTAGAGCAACTCTGGTACTGGCTACCAGCAGCCCCGTGAACCTCGGCCCCCAGCCAAGTGCTGCACAGCTGCTCGGCTCATGTTCCCGGCCACAGCATGGCATGGCCCGTGTCACTGCAAGGTCGTGCTTTTCCCTGGCTGTGCAGCCCTTGGCCCCTCCAGCTTGGCTGGCAGCTGTTGTCCCCCACTGGGCAGGAGCCCTGCACCCCATGGCACCCACGGGCCACCGTGCTGGCCAGGGGATCCCACACATTCTGTGTGTCCTGGGGCCATGCTCTGGTGCTGCCCCAGGGCTGAGGCTGGGCTGGGGCCGGAATGATGCTGGCACTGCCCCTGCACTGCTCAGAGCCCGAGCAGCTCGGCTCTGCTCCCTGGGCACAGAGCAGCACATGGCTAGCACTGTGCCCCCAGTCCTCGTTTTCCTCATCCATGGGCACTGCCTGGTGGCAGGTCCCTCAGTGCAGGTGGCAGCCAGCTCGCTGCACTGGTGACAGCTGATCCGAAGGGCAGCTGGGGTCTTGGTGGTGCCAGGTGGGCCGGGACGGACAAGTGCCATCGGCCTAGACACGTTCCCCTTGCCTTTCCTGGGTCAGGCCAAGATTGGCCTCTGTGAACTGGCTGAGGGTTGGTCTGGCACAGGGAGCACCTGCAGGACATTTTTGAGTGTTCCTGCTCCCCTCAGCTAAATATAAGCCCCAGTGGGGAGCCTACCTCTCACTAGTTTTATGTTTCTTGCCCCTGTACTTCCTAAACCTGGCAGCAGGCCCAGTTGTCTCCAAGTCTAAGATGAAAATACCCTTGCAAATCCCACTCATAAAAATACCTGCTGTATTCCCAAAACATGCCTGAGATAGCTTCCAGAGAGGATGGGGAGCTAAAATAAGACGCATGAGCTCAGAGCCCCATTTTCCACTGGCCCCACGGTTCCCGTTGCCTCAGGACGCTGCGCCATGGACTGAAATGGAAGTGCCGCCGCACGGGGTGGCCTTGGGCTGGAACTGGACAAGCCGCAGCTCTCCCTGGAGTAGGCACTGCTGCAGCCCTTGTATGTGCCAGTGAAACCTCGTGCTCCTGGGGACAACTTCTCGGCTGGTGGTACCACCTGGACAGTCACTCTGACCAGCAGCATTGGCCCCAGCAGAGGAAACATGGGCAAGAGCAGGGTACAGAACACTGGGGTATGTTTGGTCCCCAGACTGGCCCTCTGAGGCTGCTATCCCCAGTGTGGCCCAGGTGGCTGGACCACACTGGCAGTGGCACCTGTGCTTGGGATGGGATGCAGGCACTCTGCTGTGGAACTGCAGCCTCCCTATGTTGCCCCTCGGCAACCCTCAGCATCAGGGACTGAAGAGGACACACAGAGCTATTGTCCTGCTGAAGGGTACAAGCCTGCAGCATGAGCACGGCAGCTGGGGACAAGAAGGAGAGCGCGCCCCATTCTGCCTCTGAGCAGTCCCCGGGCAAAGGGACAAGCTCTTGGGGAGTTGGGAAGGTGGCATGAGCCACCCATTGGTGACTGGCTTCCAGCAGGGGCACAGTCCATGGAGTGGGGTGTCAAGCTTCCTGGGAACAGAAATCTTAGCCTTGTCCTCTTTTGAAATGCTCTGCTGCAGTCTGCAAATGTATCCCAGATCTTCTTGCAATCACGTCTCTTTTTTTTTTTTTTTTTTTTTTTTTTTTTTTTTTTTTTTTTTTTTTTTTTTTTTTTTTTTTTTTTTTTT
>NW_020955531.1:1672095-1724178 GCF_003031625.1 Empidonax traillii
TTCTTTTTTTTTTTTTTTTTTTTTTTTTTTTTTTTTTTTTTTTTTTTTTTTTTTTTTAACAACCCACCACTTCTATTTAGATGCCAAAATGTTTCCTGGATCAGGCACAGATGTCCCCACAGTCACGTCCTGCCATTGTCTCTGCTGGGCTGCTCAGAGCAGCCCGAGGTGGGGGCAGGCACACGCAGGTTTCCCCCAGCTGTAGGCAGGAATGTGGCAGCCCTGAGCCCTTGGCAGGAACAGTGCCCCCCTGCCCAAAGTGGGCTTTGGGGGCTGGCAGCATAGGCACTGGCTGCATCAGGACCACAGGTGGGATGGTCACAGGGCACAGAACTCTCAGCAAGCCATCAAAAGCATCCTGCAGCACCTGGATATGGCCATCTGCTTGCACTGCTCATGTTGGAGACCCCTTCTTGTACTTGCCATGCTCCGAGTTAAACCTGTTTGGGTCTGCTTTTGCCCTTACAGCTCTTCAGGCAGACTGTGCTGTGCTGCTCCTGAAATTGTGGAGGGATTTTCTCCCCCATGGCTGATCCACCTCTCAGCCGTAAGCTCAGTGGGAATGAAACCCCTTTTGGGCTCAGCAGTGGTGCTAAAGGGCCCTGGACAACCTATGTGACCTCTGGCTGTGCGGGGTAGCGTTAGTGCTGGGTGCTTGCATGGATACTATGAGCTGAGCTTTGTGTGGGAGGGCAAAGCTGTCCCCCCTCTTTGGACAATTACATCCCAAATCTCATTTACTGTGGGCCCGAGTGGCAATACTCAAAAGTTCTCCACTCACTTGCATTGCCTTATATGTCAGCAAGTGCTACTTAATGATCTGTGAATGGAGGGAATGCTGGGAGTGGGCCGGACCTCGTGTGAAATATCCATCCAGAGTCTATAAATAATGCAGCCTCTTTATGCTGTGCACAGTTTGGAGCTTCATGGGAGGAGCATCTCCCCGCTCTGACTGGAGGAGCCTGTAAGTGATTTGGGAATGAAACAAAGGCGATGAAATGCAAAGAGAGGGACCGTTCAGTTTCAGAAATATCTTGCAAAAGTGCCTCAGCCACTTCTGCCATCTGCTGCACTGCCACCCATCCTGTGGGCAGTGCCACATGCACTAGGACATGGTTCCCGACACTGACCCTGCACTGACCATGGAAACACCTGGGAGTGTGGTCCCTGCCTGCCCCCGGGGCTCTGCCTCTTGTTGGTCACTGTGATGGAGCTGGGGCTGCCACGCATGGCACGGTCTCACTGGCACTGGTTGCAATGTCCCAGTGAATGGCAGCTGCCCTGGCCCCTGCTCACGAGCTGTCCCACTGTTGACACGATGAGCACTCCCAGACCTTGGCTGCCACTGCGGCGGCAGGTTTATGGCTCACTGCCTTTCCCTGCTAACGAAAAGATCTGGCAATGGGCGAATAAAGGTGGATTTCTGTTAGAGTGTTTGTCTGGTCACTTTTCTAGGGCAGTGTGTGGGTTTTCCTGCATGTATGGAAATGCCAGGCAGAGGCGGATGCATCAGCATTGCCACAGTGTGGGTGTTCAGCAGCCTGTGCTGGGCACATTGAGGTTGTCTGCTCGGGGATATGCTCGCAGCAAAGGAAAGCCCTGGCCATCACACACAGACTCGCAGGCGGATGGACAATCCCTTTCCCTTGCATGTTCTACCTGCCCATGAAGGCAGCTCTCCCCTGCCAGTGCAATGGCCAGCGTGGGGTGGCTTCCTGGGCACGGGCAGTCCCTGCTGCTGGGGCAGGAAGGGTCGCATGAATTTGATTCATTAAAGGACACATTTCTGTCATAAACATTCTGTCATTGCTCTGCACATCTTGTGAAATTTGCTGTGCCGGCGCTCACAATGGCACTTGTGTGATTAATAACAGCAAAGCAGGAATGAGCCGGTGCTGCACCAGTGTGGCACCGATCAGGGCACGTGGAGCCCGGCCCCGAAGCGGCCCTGGTGTTATCTGCAGTGGAGCAGGTGGAGCGGCCCCAGCACAGGGCTCATGGCCGGGGCTGTGCCTGGCTTTTATTTTTAACACCCTGCTCCCAGGCAGTGACAAGCCTTCGCTAAGTGAGGTAATAGCCAATTGATTTTGTTCCGTTTTGCAGTGGGCAGTAATAAATCACACGCCTTGTCAGGGGGTGTTTCATGTTTTCAGTGAGAGTGTGCCAGCAATTAACCATCAGAAAGCTCTTGTGGCTCTGCTCTTGAAGACATGGCTGAAGTCTGAAACTCAGGAATGCGGGGCCCTCCGCCACCAAAACAGAGCAGCCACGGTGAAGATTTACAGGGGGGTTTTATTTCCAGGCTCCAAAGTGGACAGAGAAGGAATTGATTGATGAGTGGGAGGACAGCCGTTCATCGGCATGGCTGCCAGCAAGGGGACACAGGCAGAGTGGAACTGCAGGATGTCCCTATCCCCATCACCAAGGTGCCCTGTCCCCAGTGAAATTGTGAAATTTGGTGCCTGGTGCTCCAGGGACCCCCAGCATCAGAGCCAGCAAAGGTGTGTGCCCCAATCAGCTGCCTGCTCCACAGCCACGCATGTAGCACGTAGTGGGACGAGGATGCGTTGAGATGGAGCTGCAGGACACTTTTTGGCCTTGCTATAGCCTTTGCTATAGGCTGGTGTCCCAGGCTACCTGTGCCCAGCTCTGGGGGTGCAGGACTGCTGTGCTGGGGGGTGAGGAGGCATGTGGCAGCCACTCTTCCCTCCAGCCCCATTCAGCGGGATGCAGGGTGTCACTTGTTCAGCTTGGCTTGGCTCAGCACTCTCTCTATTGTGCCCCAGTGGTGCCACCAGGGCTGGGTCCCTGCAACCCTTGCCAGGCTGTTGGGGTTCGGGGGGCTGAGGCACACATGGATGACAGGCCATGGGGTCAGCCCAGTCTCTGCAGCCTGCTCCATCCCTCTGGGCTGATGACTCCCAGATGGTAATCTCTCCGCTTTTATTTCCTGTAACCTTTGTTACTCTGGGAAGGCAGAAGCAAAGACAGGGCTAGAGGCCGGGGTGAGGGATGTGGCAGGAGGGTCGGGACCCCGGGGAATAATGCTGGTTTCAAAGCAAGGCTTTTCACAGAGGCATTTGCATTTGGAAATAGGGAGTGCCTGTTTTGCATGCAGAGCTAGAGGCCTCAGTCCTGGGGGGAACCAACAGGATCAAGTGGCCAATTGATCCCTGATTGGAATCAGGAAATTATCCATGGGTTATTCTCCCCTGCTCTGTGCCAAGGGGTCTGTGACAAAAGAACCTTCTCCAGCTCACAGCCCCATCACCGTGGCCACGCTCAGGCCCTCCCTGACGTTCCTGGTGCAGCGCTGTGGATGAAATGTCCAGGAGCAGAGGAGAAGGGGGTGGGCGCTGCCAGCCTCCAGCCGCTGTGTCACTCCTGGTTAGATCAGAGCAGCAGAGCTGCCTCCTCCCAGGGCCACACTCTCCCTGCTCCCCAGGACGCTGCTGGAGGCAACACACGGCAGCTCCAGCGTCTGTCTTAGAGAACTGATAAACACAAAAGCTCTGGAATGGGTGAGACGGGCACACATGGGCTCTGCTGCTGCTGCCCAAGGCAGCATTAGATAACCTCTGTCCTGCACCCTGCACAACCTGTGTGTGTGTGTGTGTGTGTTTGTGATGGTTGGAGAAGACCCTCAGGAAGGCTCCTGAGTGGTAGGAAGGGCTTTGTCACCTGTACCTCCCTCCCTGGGACCTGACTGCCCAGTAAGACCCATTGGCACCAGTTGTTAAAAGCCTGTGACTCTACTGAAAGTGCTGATGGTGACACCAAGGTACCAGCATCCCACTGTGTGTGCCCAAGCGTGTACAGGGAGGGGGTTGGACATTTTCATGAAAATCTAGCTGGGATTTCATGGGTTTGTTATGGGTTAAAATTCCAGATTTGATATTTTTGTCATGGAGCTTTGGCCAGAGAAAGCCATGGAGAAATCCCAATGAACACAGGCTGGTGTCACGCTGTGCCTGCTCCTGTCTCAGCTGGGCTCATCTCAAGTGCATAGAGAGTTCATCTGACTTTCTTAGAGTCACTCATCAGAAAGAGGTTCCTAACCCTGACTATGGGGTCCCCACTGCAGCGTGATCCCACTGCAACTTGGTGTGGAGGACCCGTCCTGTGGCTGCCATGTGCAAGGTTTACATGGACACAAGGACTTTCATACTTCCTCCATGGGAGGCAGGGAACGGATGGAAAGGCAGAGCTTCCACCCCCCAGACGCCCAAGCATTTTTGTGATTTCATGGGAACTTGTAGGAAAGCAGTGCATGTTTCCTGCAGTGCTGGGCAGAGGAACACAGTGCATGGGCTGTGGTGGAGAGTGGGTCATGTGCCCCTGGGTGTGCAGGGAGGTCAGCTCTGCTCCCAGGGAGGAACTTGGCTGTGTGGGGGAGAACCTGATTCATCTGCACCCCAATTCCTGTTAATTTCTTTCATCCTTGCTTTTATTTTCCAACATCTCAAGTGACTTCTTTGTTACATGATTAATACGCCTTGTGAATTATAGCCCGGAGAGTGATGTGTTGCTGGGAGCTGCACAGGAGCCTGAGGCAGGTGATGCTCCATCTCCAACTCCTGCAGCCCTTTCTCCTGCAGACTTCAGGGTGGAAAAAAATTGTGTCTCCACTTGGACTCTATTTATTGCCACAGTGTGAGACTGATGAGGGGTGACACAGCTCACACGAGTCCAGGTAATGCCTCATACGGAAGCAAGTGACCCAGAAACATCCTGGAAAAGTGCAGCCAAGGAAACAGCCCCTTGGAGTTAGTCGGGGTGTTTACAGGCATTCACTGTCTCCCGCCTCTTGGTGCCCACTGTGATTGGAATGGAGGATTGCTTCCCAGCAGCTTGGGCTCAGGCAGCCTCAGCGGCTGCGAAGTCTGGGCATGAGCAGGCTCATGGAGCAGAGCTGTTGAAAAGTCTGAAGCTGGCACTGTTGTTTAGCTGTTTCACAAACACCTAAACGATGGTGCTGCACAAAAGCCCTGGTTTTTCTTTGCCTTGATGACAGGGCTCCTGCCTGTGGCCTTGGCTGTCAATAAAGGTTAGGGGCTGGTGTCAGCGGAGCCGGGGGCATGGCAGCCAGCATAGCTCCTGGTCCAGGGACCCCCAGACCAAGGGGTGAGAGATGGGACCCAGTGTGGCTGTTGGTGCATGGATCCACAGCTGGGCTGTGAGAGCTGGGACCCAGCGTGGCTCCTGGCCCACACACCCCATGGCCAGGGCAGGTGACTCTGACTCTGCCGGAGATGCCTGCCTAGCTCAGAGGAGCTGGTGCAAAGCAGCACTGGCAATCTCTGGAGCTACATTTCTGAATCATCGCTGCACATGTCTTGTTTCTATAAAAGGAAACCAAGGACAGATTTGAAATCGTCAATGTCTTCTCTGTCCAGCTAAAATCAGAGATTTTCCCAGTCCTTGCTGTTTGTGCTAGAGAAAAGAAATGTGTGGGGTTTTTAAAGACTGGACCTGGCACTGCCCCCCACGCTCTGCGCTGTGGGTGATGCACCTCAGATTGCTGGGAGAAGGTGTCTAAGGCCAGAATCAGAGCTGGCACTTTGGAAAAAATATGTGTGGGCTCTTCGCAGGGCGACGTGATTTTTAAAAGGGGAACACAGTGGAACCCTTGTGTGTAGAAGTGGTCGTTTCCTTTCCTCCTTCCTCTCTCACTAGCGCTGGTCACAGAGCTCCCGCCACTCCGAATAGGGCCTTCAGCCTCCCTTCCTGTTACAAATTCTGCAGGACAAATCAACATCTTCCCATTAGGAAGTGATGACAAACCAGTCCATTTGGGGTGATTAATTGACATCTTAAATTAATCACGAGCGCTCCTCTTAATGCTGTGACTCAAGATATTAACTGTTCCACCAGCCACATGAGAAAGAGCAGAGACCATTACAAAGCCCATTTGTCAAGCAGTCACTTACACAGCCATTGTGGTGGCTGAAAAAAGGTCAAGTGACTTTGTTATTGTTAAGTAGAGAGCAGACCGAAACTCCTAATTCCTTACTCTGTGCTTAATGTGCCAGTTAAGTAGTGGTAATTGGCAGCAGCTGTGCCCTGGAACCGATGGGTCCATACTGGAGCAGGGAGCCCTGATGTGCTCAGCGGTGCAGTGCTGCTTTCTGGGGGGGATAAAGCGGGAACTGGGGAAGGGTGAATCCCCGTGAGCTGGAGGTGCTGGGGGCAAGTGATTGATAGAAGGACGCAGGTAAGAAGTGAGTTTTTGCTGATTTGAAAATTTAAAAATCGATAGACAAATCAAAATGTGATTTCCATGGAGGTTAATGCAGTGGTGGTGATAAACTGCTGGGACTTGGGGCTGTTCCTGGAGTCAGTGGTGCTGGGGGTGCCTTGCGGGGAGCTGCCAGGTGAGATCTGGGTGCAGCACCATCCCTGGCTGCAGGAGGGTGCTGGTCTCCCTGCCTGGGCTGGAGCAGGAGTGTCTCCCCACCGTGAGGGGCTGCACAGGGGGCCCTGCGCCCCCAGCTCCCTGCCCTGTGCTGTGGGAGTGCAGAAAGTCCTCTGGATTTGGGGGTTTTGAGTCCTGCGCCTCCAGCTGGAGCGACTCACCCAGCCAAGGAGACCTGGGAAGCAGAGGTGCCGTGTCTCTGGGTGACCTTGGTGTGTCTGACTACAAACCAGCATTTCTCTTTGGCTGGAAATGAACTGGTGGCAATGAGAAGCCGGTGGTGGAATCTTCCTCACACAGCAAGTGCCTCTGTTTGGAGGAGCTGATATAGTGATGTCAGAGGGTGCAGGGATTTACAGAGAGCTCAGACCTTGGACTCCTGCAGCTTGTCCTCTTTGGGTGGAGGTGGTGAGAGGGCAGTTCTGCAGCAGCAGGTAGACCTGGGCATGGGCTAGAGGTCCTGTTCAGTGTGGGATTCCCCTTTCCAGCCTCCAAGGAGTGCAGGTGTGTGTACTGGCAGCTCAGAGGTGTAACCTCAGTGTCACCCAGAAGGCTGAGCTTCCTTGGAGGCACAGGGATGCTCAGCATATGGACCTCCTCTTGGCTCTGTTCCAGTTTTCACACCCTCCTTGCTCCAGGTCAAGCCATGCAAGCATCAGACTGCTGCTGGGCTGTTCCTGGCTCAGGCAGATGGTTGCATAAGGGTTTCAGCCCTGTTTCCAGACCTACAGTTTGCACAGCTTTGGATAAACAATGGATCTTTCAGGTGTAAATGCAGCGTGAGCAAACCTCCCGGTTCCCCCGGGGCTGGGGCTCTTTCCAACCCAGAGTGATGTGGAGCAGACATAAGCGGTGCTGGAGGCAAGTCAGGAATGCTGTGCAAGCTGAACATCGTGAGGGCACCCGGAGCAGCCTGCAGCCTGGGCCACCTCTGCTCATGCTTCCAGGGATATCCCTGCTGGGGGCTGTGGCTGGAAGCTCTTGGCCCATGTCCCCAGACCAGAGACCTCCTACTTCTCCTTGTCCATCTCCACCCCAGGAAGGAGCAGCGTGTTTGGCGACTGGTGCTGATGCCCTGACAGACTGTGGTGGCTGTGCAAGTGGTCGGGGGGGACCCTCCACTACGTGCCCAGCTCTGCCTTGGTGGCAGCTGAGGGGTTCAGCCCCTTGGCCGAATAAAAAACATGGAAGCTGATGTAGCAGCACAGAATTAGCAAAGCAGAATTAGGGAATTGTCCCCTCCTGCAGCTGGCTGGAAACCTCCATAGCCCACAGTCGTTGTTTTCCTCTGTGAATTTGCCTTAATATTTGAATGCTTGGAATATTTATTTTTCATGTTGCTTACTAACACCGTGAAGGGGAAATGAGTAAATCTTTATGCACGTTTAATCACCTGTTAGCAGAGGAGCTGCAGGGCACTGCTGCTTTGTGTCTGCAGATAAGAGATTGCAGCTGGGCTTGCCACAGAGTGGTGCTGGCACTGGTGCTGTTGAAGAGGCTCTCTGGGCTAGGGGGTCTTCAGCCGGGAGTGCTTTGATGGGATTATGGCAAGGAGAGGATAATAAAGCAGCTTTCCCTCTGGCATGGAAAAGGAGCTGATGCCCCTGGCAGGGCTCCCTGTGCCTGGGTGCTCTGAGGGCTGGCTACACTCTTCAGGCTCCCAGGAGCATGGCATGGAACTCCTGTCAGGACTAGTCCTGTGGGCAGAGCTGGGACTGCAGCCATCCAGTGTCACCAGCACTGGGGCCACCTGGCAGCAGTGTGGCAAGAGGGGCTGGCCAGGGCTGTGGTCATCTGGGGGCTGCTATGCTCCCACTCAGCTTTGGCAATGATCCTGAATGGCACAGGCAGCACCCTCAGACCTCCATTCCCCCCTCTTTAAAATGGAGGGAACTTAAAGAAAAGGAAGAGTCTTCCAGGGGAAGCTGCATTTAATCAATATCCTTGAGGGCCTTAGCTGAGGGTCCTGAAGTGTTGTGGTGTTCTCATTAACAAGGACAGCATTTAAAGTGAATCAGCTGACAGGCACAAAAGAACAGCAGCCACTGTAATATTCTCCATTTCACTCTGTACTTAAAGCTTCTGTCAGTCTCCAGTGCAGAACAAGGAGAATTTATGATGAAAAATCAAAGTTGTCCACGGAAATCAGGGATGAGATCAGTGGGCTGATGGATGACTGGCACGCGCGTGTCCGTCGCCGTGGAGGTGCTCTTGGCAGGGATGGGAACTATGGATTCCTGCGCGGAATGGCAATGCCATCATCTTCCCTCACTGCTTTTGTTGGAATACAGAGGGGCTTTGCTCCCCGGGCACCTTTACTCCCCCCATCGTTGTTCCCTGCATTCTGGGGGATGGTGCAGCCTTCCTCACGCCTTCACCCGTGTGCCTTGCTGCCTTCAAGAGGGGAGGGAGAGCTGGGCTGGCTCAGCATCTGTCCCAGTGCCCCCTTGCGCTGCCCGTGCCAGGAGGGTCCCCTGTGCCGGGCAGCGGTGACCGATGCTGCGCTCCCCGGCGCAGGGACGTGCGCTCGCAGCTCATTAGCAGCGCCGCAAAGTTCATCAATAATAGATCTCGTGGCGGCAGCTGATTGCCGGCTCTCGGCGGGTGGGCACGGGGTGGTAAATCAGCCTGATTGATTGTTGACCACTCCAGTTTTTCCAGCAGTAATTTAAAGCAATTAAAACGCCTCCCACAGAAATTAACAAGGTAAATAATGCTCCCCCGCCCCGGAGCCGCCTGCAGGAGAGGGTCCCTGGAGGTCCGGGGCTCCTGGGCCAGGCAGGAACAGTGACCACCCCCGTAGTCCTGCAGAGCCCTGGAGCAGGGATGCACCCAGGGGTGTGGTTGCAGCTGGTGGATGTGCCCCATGACGTGGTACCCAGAGCAGTGTCATGCACATGTGTGTGGTCAGCACGTGGAGCAGTGCTGATCTTGGGAAGTGGCATGGCTGAGCTTTGGGATTAAATCTTTGACTCTTGGGTTTCTAAAAGAAACCGTGGTAAAGAACAACTAAATAATGGAGTTTCCCTGCAATAGGAATTGTGCCCAGCCCTTCTGCTGCAGGTCCTGCTTTAATTGCACAGCTCATCCATCCTGCTGCTGTGGTATAAATAGAGACTCCTTCATCCATGAAGGGTGATTATCTTTTATGAGTGTGAAGGATCTATAACTCTTGAGGTGCAATGGAAAGAAAGTGAGGAGAGATGGGGAGTCACTCTGTATGGATCGGATACTCTGTTCTCTGTAGGGGAAACGTTGGGTTTCAACTAAAACCAGGATTTTCAGAAGTAAGAGAGAATGAGATACAGGTGCACTTTACACCAACTGGCAAAGCTTCCCCTGAGACTGGTCACGTGGCAGGTCATCCTGGGCTGCTGCTCTTGGCTGATGCTGTGGAGGGATGAGTCCCAACTACAGGTCAAGGCGTTCAGGTATATCAGGGCACCTGGGCACCTGTCTGCCAGCATCACCAGGCTGGATTGAATCCCTCCAGCTTGCTGCTGCTTGCTGTGGCCTGGGTTTGGGTGCTCTTTGTTTCTGCAGGGTTCTGGTGCAGGCACCTCCTGCTGCTCTCTGGAGGTTTCCCTCACTGTTGGCTTTGCCATATGCCCAGCCCTTGGAGGTCTGCGTGTTCCAGCACCCCTGAGCAGGGCGTGTTAAGTCAAGTGGGGCCTTGCAGCTGTGTCTGCTCGTGATGGGGCCCTGGCACAGAGCAGCGATTGAACTGGCTCACACTGTAAGAGGTAGAAATGTGTGGGGAGTACTCTGGGATGGGGTCTGTGGGCAGGGGCAGCATTTGCTGGCAGAGCCCTTCCCTGTACCCAGGGCATGCTCCACAGCCCTGTTTAGGCTGTAGCAGTCAAGAGCCTCCTCCCAGTAAAACCTTACAGCTCCACAGAGCTCAGCCACATGACAACCAGCAGATCCTTCTGGAAAACTGTCTTTCCCTGAACACTTTCTGATTCCCTCCTGAGGCACTTGCCTGGCTCAGCTGGTGGGGTTGGGTACTCCTGCCATGGGGCAGGGAGTGTCTGGTCGATTTTGTGTTGAAAGCTATGTTTGTTTATTTCCGGGTGGTTTGGCAATTTTTATGTGGCTGTAAGTGATTGTGTGTTGGCAAATCCCTCCTCACCTGAAGGCATCAGCAGTGTTTTGAGGGCTGTTGGGGGCTGTGCTGCTGCTCCCTGGGGTGTGACTGTGGATGATTGTGAGATGTGCACATTTCCTGACAGGAGCAGTACTCTGGATACTGGGCTCTGCTGGGTATAAACTTTGCTGATGCTTTGCAGAATCTTTTAACCTTTTTTCCTTCTTTTTTTTTTTTTTTTTTTTTTAAAGTCACATGAGGTTTTTTTCTTTCAAGAGCTTTGTTTTCAGGCATTGATGTGTGTGATAAATAAGTGAAATCAGAGAGGTTCCTTGCAATCCAAAGCCTTGTCCAGCCTCAGGAGGAGAGACCGGGACTGCAGCATCAGTGAGTCATCCTCCATCCTGCCACCTCCCAGTGCCACTCACATGCCATCCATGCTGGATGATCAACAGAGACTTGGTAATGCTATAACAGCTGAATCTGACATTCAGATGTTTTTAAGGATCTGGCTGTTTCTCATCATGTCCTAGTGCTGTATTTTGTGGGATGTCATTTATTGCTCTGATGTGATGACATCGGGTCTGGAATTCCTTGCAAGCACAAGGCTTTGGGTCACCGTGTTGGTGAAGCTGAATAATCTCACAGCCTTCTCTTTGTGGCACCCACAGCCCTGTCTGCCTGCTCCAAGAGCCTCTGGAAGAGACTCAAGTCAGGAGATGGCAGGGATGTGTATGCTCTGTCCCTGGGACAGCCAGGGTGGCTCTGATGGCTGCTCTGGCCATGACTCCAAGTGTCAGAAGTTCTGAAACATCTTGATGCCTTTTAGTAAATGTGCGCTGATCTCCCCTGTTTTTACCCAGTGTGATTTTCTGTTTAGAGAGAGACACAGAAAGGAAGTGAATCTTGACCAGTGAAGAGGGGGTTCATGGAATGCCATCTATTTTGAATAATCTACGGGAAGTCAAAGGAAGTTGTATGTTAAGAGTAATTTAATGAATTTAGGCTGTACTGCCCTACCTGTTCCAGTCAGATGCTGAATAGGGAGGAACGAAGTGCAATTTGTCAGGCCCTTGGTAACGGCTGTGTTGCCATTAAAAGAATATGATCCTACAAAAGAGGTAGGATGCTAAATCCAGCAGAGTAATTAAGCTACTCATCTAATTGAAAGTTCTGTGATTTATTGAGCCATAAACCCCAATTCTTTCCACTTACTGACCAGGACCTACGATATATGCTATTGCCTGATGGATTCTCATTTCCAGCTGGGCAATATGCTTCTTAAAAACAGTGTTAAAAATGTCACTGAGGAAGGCATCCTTCATACTAGGCAAGTGATTTAGCCGTGTCTGAAGTCTGCAGCACACCAGAGTTATTCCTGCAAAGAACCTTAGGATCCCATAATGGATGTGTATACTGACACCTGCGGGAGCAGAGCTCTTCAGGGCAGGAGGGGGTGGCAGAGGGGTTCAGCAGATGGTTTGTAGTGGTCACAGGGGAGATCAAGGTGTTAGCACCTTAGTTAGCTAGCAGTTAGTGAGGTACAAATGCTTCTACTGGTCACCAAAGCCTGGCACCATGCAGTGGGACAAGAGCAGTGTGCTCCTAGAGGAGTGGATGGGTGCTGGTGATGGCTGTTCCTGGTTGCTCATGGGCAGCATTGCCAGCCTCTCCCCAGGACTAAGGCTGAGCTGCACCAGGAGGGATGGCTTTGGTCTCCTCCCTGTGCCATGCTGCAGTCCCTGGCTCCAAAGAGGTCTGGTTGTGGGAGCCCACACAGAGCCTTGATCCCACCATCATCAGGAGCCATCATGGGCTCACCAGCCCTTCCTCACAGCTCAGGTCTCTGGGAGCAGCCAGGATGTCTCTCCTCAGCACCACCTCCACCTTTGGGTCTGCTGTTTTGACTTTTTGGCCCTTGCCCTGTTGTTCCCTGGGGTCACCTGTACCCTCTGCAGCTCCTGGCTCCTCTGGCAGGCTCACAATGATTGATGTCTGAGGATATTTCCAGCCTCCAAATAATTTTATCTTAGGGGTTTCTTGAGCTGGTTATAAGTGTGTGCCTGGAATTGTAATGACGTCGTTTGGATGCGTGAATGTGGAAGTTGTGTGCTGTTACACATCCCTTCTGTGTAGAAGCACACCTGTGGGTGTCAGGGTCCAGAAGAGCTGACACAGTGAATGGGAGAAAATGAAAACAGAGGAGAATTAAAGCAGCTGAGAGTCCTGTGATGATTTGCAATATCCTTCCTTCAGCCATTCATCTGGACGGAGGCCTCTGGAGTTCTGTGCTCCTCATCATAAACGCAATGAACTCATGAAACCTCACAGCATCCTCGGTCCCCCGGTTAATGTGGGGCTGCTGCAAGGCTGCTCTTTGTATTATTTTTTCCTGTCAATTAGGTATTTCTTAGGCCATCTTTTCTTTAACCTGTACCAATTGTCTTAATTGACTTCCGCCTTAATTGGTAACAAATCATTTCCACTGAGCCCTTGTAATTCCTCTATATCAATTGGTTCAGCTTGCCTGTAAGAGTATGTGTGAGCTGCTGAGCAGGACTGTGGGAGCTGGGCAGGAAGTGCTGGTGCCTGTCCTGGCCAGGTCTGCCCCATCTCCTGTGACTTCCCCAGCCACAGGACTGGGAGGAGCAGTGTGACTTCCCAGTGTCACACCGGTGTCCAGAGCCATTACCTGATGGCCTCTGGCTGATGCCACGGAGGTGACTGAGTTCATCCTTGTCACTGTTTTGCCCAGATGCTGCAGTCACACCCAGAGCAGGATAACTTGAAATAATGGCAGGGAGAAGGTAGTGCAGTGTATGACAAAGTTGGGTGTGAAATCCCAATGCATGCTGTAAATCAAGGGAAAAGGATCTTGGAAAAACACCCCTCCCTCTGATGTTCTTTTCGGGGGTGTAACTAGCGGTAACTGGAATGTTATTTGACCTGTAATGTTGAAAATCATGATTTGTTTTCCTTTGCTTGCATATGAATCTCTTTGTGCTAGTTTTAGTTCTGAAAGCTGCAGCTGACCTCCCAGAACACCCAGACAGAAAACCTGGGGCTGCTTGTATGCAAGTGCAAAGATCCTTTGTTCCCGAGAGAAGTCCTGCTTGGTTGTAATGAATAGGACAGTTTGGTTCTGAGGTAACGGAGATGTCTATCCCCAGCACCTAGCCTGCTCCATAGCAGACATGTCCCTGTGGAGCAGCTCGTCCCTTTGGGATGCTCCCACATGATGTTCAAGAATGAGCGTCGTGCCCCATGTAGATGTGCAAGTCTCACCAGGTGTGTGAGAAAAGACGGTGGCGTCTCTTCCAAAGGGGATGGAATCCATGGCCCAACTAGTGGTGCCTGGGAGAGCTCCCTTGGCAGCTGCAGGAATTGGAGTCATGCGGTGTAGTTGGGAAGAGCCCGGCCCTGTCTCCCTGGTGTGTCTGACGAACCAGCTGCAGGGCAGACCATTGCTGGCAGCGCGTGAGCTGTTCTGCAAGGCCAGGGTTACTCATGTCTGGTGCCCTGGCTGAGCTGCTGGTTCCCTATTTATCCCCTTTCTGAAGCAATCACACCAACCAGCGTGTTTGCACTGGCTGGTGCTGGCGATGCCTTCCCCAGCGCTGGGGCGTGCTCTGCCACTCGCATTCCCGGCGCTGGTGCAGGATTAGTCATGCTCCTCCAGCATTGCCAGGCATGTTTTGGCCGGATGCAGTGCTCCCCTCCCCTCCCCTCCCCATGCCCAAACTCCTCCCTTGGCAGGTGCCCGGTAGGTCAGGAGCTGCCTGGTTCCTTCCTGCCCTGCAGGTAAAGGTGGTGGGACACTGCACCATGTAGTCCTTGAGTCAAGTGAGGTGGAGGGTACATGGTGAGGGTGTTTTGTGCTGAGCAGGGGGCTCCTATGGGGAGAAATACCATGCTGTGACCTGGGATGAGGAGACCACCCTGACCCCTGGGAGGGGTCCAGGGCACAAGCACCCCGAAGTGCAGTGCAGGCTACATCCTGGCTCTGGGCTTGCCCTAGCAGACCCAGAGCTGCTCAGCAAGGCTGGAGCTGGAAACCTGGAAAACATGGGGCTTTTTCTTTCCCTTTGTCAAAGTACACAAACCCTGTCATTGTGCTAGCATAAATCCCTTCTCAACCAACTCCATGTTCGTCTGGGAAAGCATGGATGAAGATGATCCTGAATTGTCCAAGGTACAGCCTCCTGTTTGCCATCTGAGGGACTGGCTGGGCAGCAGGGTCCTCTGAGCAGCTCCTGAGCTGCTGGGGGTCTGGGGGTGTAATGCCACTTGCAGTGGTGATGACAGACTTGGGACCTGCAGGTGAAAGTGTCCCCAGCTCTTCCAGGGTTGTAGGCAGAACAGCATCATTTGAAGGGACTTTGCTGAGAGGACAAGAAATGTCCAACACCTTCCATCTTGCAGAGCTCCCTGCCTCTGAAGCCAGTGAAATTTCTTATATGAGTTGTCCAGATTGCTGCCAACACATCCAGTTTCCTTGGAAAATGCTTTGAAAAGAAGTCAGGAAGGACCACCCTGATTAGAGGACTAGCCCTTGACCCACTTTCCATGAGCTCTGCTCTGGTACTCAGCAACCTCCTGACAAAGCATGGATATCCTTTGGAGGGGAAGGGAGGCCTCTCTCCCTGTTGCAGGGATGACTTGTGTTATCAAAATAACTGGCAATAGAAAGGTTTGAGAAAACAATCTCTGCAAAGTATTTTCTCCACCACAGCTGGAGCAGTCCCAGCAGGAGCCTCGCCTCTCAGGAGTCACAGGCAGGGGCAGGGGCCAGACTGGAAGCTGTGTTTCCAGCCAGCAATAATACAGATGGAAATGCCAGGAGCAGCTTTGCAGTCTTGCTGCTGTGAGGTGTGATGGAGAGTCCAGAAAGATGAATAATCACCGCTGAAAGGACCACTGAGGCAAAATGGGAAAGATGCAGCCTCTGAGAATGCACTGTGGTCCTGCTGGGATGTCCTGCCCTGCCCAGAGTGTGTTGGGAGGGTGGGGGGAATTGGGGGACTGTGAGCTTGGGTGCCTTTGGAGGGACCTACAACTAGCAGAGGTGACAGATGAACTTTCTGCTGAGTGCTGAATCACATCACCACTCTGTGACCCCTGGTCATGGTCCTGTATTGCATCCTGCAAGTTCTTTCCAAAGCTGAGGAGGAAAGCTGGCACAATCCTATTTGCAAGACAATTACTGTGTGTGCTCTTAAAGAGCTTTCCTGCTTCAGCAGCACTTGAAATCCAAGAGACAATCTGCTCTTGACTTGGCCGAGTAACAAAGGCCATTTCCTTTCTGATTAGCCCTGTTGTTGCTCAGCTTCCCTCTCTTTCCATCCATATCTGATCGTGTAAGTCTCTGTCTGAGGCTGTTTGGGAGGTTTGCAGCTTGAAGAAATGTGGTGGATGGCACACAGAACCTGGCCAATAATTAGTGTTCATTATCATCATCTTGCTAAGTATCTGGCAGGTTTCAAAGACCTGCCACGTTTTCCTTCAGATGGTGGAAGTGCTCTCCAAGAGTTCCCAAAGGATCAGGGCCTTCAGCTACAGCTGCTAAGGATCAGGGTGGTCAGTGGATGCAGATGGGGATTTGGAACTGCCCTCAGCCAAGGCCTTGGAGCAGCTCTTGCCTGGCTCCTGAGAACAGCCTGAGGAGAGCAGTTGTGTCACACTCCTTGTGTGCAGCAGACACTTGGGCGAGGGATCTCAAGTCCTTGGGCTCTGGCTGTAGGCAGTGAGAACAGCTGGCCTGCCCCAGGGCAGGGGTCAAACCCAACCTCCTCCTGCGTGGACTCCTGAGCTCCTCCATGCCCACGGCTCTGCTGGCAGAGCGGGCACTGCGATGCTCCCTGCCTCGCTGGGCACCCTGCAGGAGCTGTGTGGCCCCATGGTTTGAGCCACAGGAGAGCCTGGGGCCAGGAACCTGTGTGGAGGGTGGGCTTGGCTGGGGTCACCCTTGGTCTTAGCTCCCTTTTAAATCCAGACTCTGTGAACGGTTGCTGGTACATGCTGTGGGCCAGTGGGAAGTGGCCATTGTTCCTCCACAGGCACAGCCTGGCTGGTAGGGCACAGTGCTTGGCGAGCAGATGCCTGGGAAGGCAGAGGAATAATTAATTGGAAAAGATGGAGGAGTGCATGATGGAACTGAGCAAACTCTGTGCTTTACTCTTTTGGTTTGTTCTATTTTGAGCCTTGTCCTGCCAATGGATGAAAGGGCAGGCCTGGAAACCTCCCCCAGGCCCAGGAGGAGATTTGCTGCCACAGTCTAGGACTTCAGTTTTCTCAAGCTGCAGCAACTGTTGTCTTAGGGAACTAAATGGGGCTTCAGGAGTTAGGGTGGGGAGAGTCTTGGAGGGCTAAGGAGCAAACCCTCAATGAAGTGTTGTGGTTTTCCCACATCTTATGTCCCAGAAGGAGATTTTTTGGGGCAGGTTCCAGCTATCAGCGGACTTGGCGTGTATGGAATTATGGCTTATTCCAGCTCCCGAATTCAGGGAGTATGATCCAGCCTCCTGTGCTGTGATCCTTGCACTGCCACTGCTCCTTGAGGGGTGAGGGCTAGCTTCTGCTTTGGCTTCACCTGCTTGGTGTGTGCTGCTGGTCTGGGGGCCACCAGCCCATGTGTGCCTGCTCAGACTCCTGACAGCAGCAGGCTCAGGTGGTGAGGAGGGGAAGAGCCCATGTGCCAGTCCTGTCATGGAAACTGCCTAAAGGTGCCCCAGACTTCAATGCACAACACACACTGGGGAGCGAGGGTGTTGTGGCACATCATGGTGTGACAAGGTGGGGTTAGGGACAAGGGGGCTTGCAGGAGCCTCACTGCAACCATCCCAGCATGTAGGTCCCTCCAAAGGCACCCAGCATGGTGTGCAGCCCAGCCCGGGGACGCTGCAGGAGCAGGATGGTAGAAGCTGCTGATGGTATCGAGGCGTGGGAGAAACAATTCCTGACCTGAACTTGTGACCAGTGGTTTCAGTGAGAAGGGAGCAAACCTGCTCGGTGGTGTGAGAAACCTCGTGGAACTTCCTTGTTTAGTTTTCCCACAGCCCTGTGCTTCCTGCTCTCCCTGGCGCTGGAAGTACTGAGATAGCATTGGGGGAGGCCGTGCTGGTGGGATTTCTGTCTGGGCAGGAGCAGGATGTGCCAGCCATCCCCCGGGGCAGCCCCATGAGCATGGGAAGGGCTTGGATGACTTCTCTGGAGCCAAGGAGGCTGCCTGCTCCCTGGGGTTTTGTTCGGGATCAGATCCTAGCTGTATGATAAACCTGGGTGAGGGGCACAGGATACCTGGGAGGAGGACTGCTGCTCTGGATACGGGAGTTATTTTCAGGGTGATGCTCTCTGCCCAGAGGGAGAGCATGTGGTGCCTCCCTGGACTGAGATTACTGGAGGGGAAAAGGGTGGGACACGAGTCTGGCTCTTCCTACCCCTCCCCAGGTCATGGGCTGTAAATTGGCGCAGCCTTTCTGGGCATAAGGAAAAATACCAGTTGCCTGCCAAGGAAAACAATAGGTCTTTCCACTGTTGAGCCACGTCCAGACAGTCTGGGCTGGTGTCCAGCCCCGCATTGGCGCTCAGCTCAGCCTCCCCTCACTGGAGCTTTAATGGGAGGGAAAGGAGAAGCAGCAGAGAGTAATGAAACACAGGAATGTCTGTGACATTCTTCTAAAAAGGAAAAATGTGGAGTTTCCAGTCAAACCGAAAGACTTATTGGGTTCGCTGGGAGGCTAAGTCCAGCTCCTTAGGACAAACTGCTAGATAAGGAAAACAATTTAGTCCCAAGTAATATTCACTTCAGAATGCCACAGGCTCTGCCAGAATCTGTTTTGACTGGACTGCGCTCATTGATTTTCTTCCCAGCTCTCCAGCAGACGTGGTCCTGCTGGTCCCCTCCACAGAACTGAATGGTGGTCACTGGCACAGGACCCCCCCCCCCCAAAAAAAAAAAAAAACCAGCCTCAGCTGGCCCAGACCCTTTGCCAGAAGTGTCAGCTGGACAAAGGTTGGGCTGGGCACAGGGACCAGCAGAAGTGACCGAACAGCACCAGAGTCCAGGTGCTGCCTGAGGGAGGGCAGGGGAATGAGCTGGTGTTGCACTGGTGGCCAGAAAGACCTCTGCTGCTCAGAGCCTGCTGCCTTTGACACAGGGTCCCCTGAGTGTCCTGTGTCTCTGCTTGCTGCAGTGGTGGAGCATCTCTCTGGCATCTATGCCGAACATCTGCCCCGTGTTTGCCCAGCACTTGCCTGCACTCCCGTACTTGGCACTGCCTGAGGTGTCCCATGGTCCCTGACACAGCAAACTGCTGCCTTGGCTGCCCAAAAGCCACAGGAGCTTGGGAACACTATCGATCTCAAGTGATTGACTAATAATTAGGATTTTATGGCATGCTCACCAGGTTTATGCAGGGCTCACCGTGCTGCTATATATTTTATTTGGGATCTCCCTGCTGTTAACTGCTCCAGTGCTCTTTTACACAGCATTGTGCCGGAGTGGGGAACGCAGAGTGACTGAGTCCCATGCCCCAGGGAGATTCTGTTTGCTTGGGAAGCAGAGGGCAGCCCATGAGCAGAAACCTGGAGTTTCTTGCAGGAGCAGAAGTGAATTACAGCAATGGCCAAACATCCGCACACTTTCTCTTGCTGATCTGGCAGTGAGTGCTGTGTGAAGCAGGGACAGGCAGCTCCTGATGGGTGAAAACATGTGAAGAGTCCAGTATGATCAAATTTTGGGCCTGGTTAGGAAGTGTAGCACAGTTGGTGCTGTGTATTTCAATTTTTTTGAAGATGTTTGACATTTTGCCCAGAGATCCTGTAGGTGATAGCACATATTATGTGGATTAAAAATTGGCTTAATGACAGATTTCAAAGTCTGGTCAGTAATGGCAGTGTCACTCCCTGTGGTGTTCCCAAGGAACATTCTGACATGATTTAATATGTGACTTAACAGTGATGATAAAAACCTTTGCTGGTAGTGCCTGCAGATGACATGGAAATTGGTGGTGTTGTCAGCAGCGAGGGCAGAGCTGTGATCCTTCTTGTTCGATGGTCACAAGCCAATGTGATGCATCACCACAGAGCTAAATGCAAGAAATGACGTGGGGATCCCCAGCCCCCATGGCCAGGATGCTCCTGCAAAGCTCTGAGCCAGCAGCAGGTATGGGGTGGTGTCAGCTGCCTGTTGACAACGCGGCTCTGGGGGTTTGTTGTGCACCTCCCCACCTCTCACAGTTGTCGCCTCCCTATCTTGGGATTTACCATGGACTTTTGCTGTTTTCAGATGAAGCTTCCCAACATGGGGCTGAATTTTGGATTTTATTCCTCTACAAATCTGGCTGCTCCTGTAGAACCTTTGCCTGTTCAGAGTGCTAGAATTCATAGACTTTCCCAAGCCTGGACTGTGTACGTGGGTGAAACACTTGTTGTTTGTGCTCTCCGTGTGTTCTCCCTGTGCCCCTCAGATGGAGAAGAGGGTCTGAAGCCAGATTCTAGCCTCCATCTGAGCTGTGCCTTATTGCTTGCAGCAGAGTGGAGGGGGGCCGGCTTCAGCTTTAGGGACAGAGAAAAAGATCCAAGCATGACAATATTCCCTCTGAGGGCAATTACTCTCAACAGGCAACAACCACAGCATGAATTCTGGCACCTTGGACCCTACTCTTCCTCCCTGGGTTGCTTGGAGGGTTTGTCTGATGCAGAAAGTGAACTCCCTTGCTGGAAGCCAATGTAGCCTCAGCGATAGCTACAGGGATCTCATCAAGCAGGAATTTCTTGGCAGGGGATAGGACCTGTCTGCCATATGGTTTCCATGTTCGGAGCAGAAGGTGATCTGTGGAAGTGGAAGGAAAAAAAATTCTGAACTTCTGTGGTTGATTTTCACTAGAGACTAATTGTTGAGTGCAGCTCCATGGAGGGACTGGGGACAGGGCTGACCCTCCGCCCTGACAGCTCCCATGGTGCTTCTCACAGGAATGCCCCAGGACCTCCTCTGCAGAGCATTCTTATCATCAGGAGGCTTTAGATTTGACAGCTCCGATATCTGTTTGAAGGACTGGGACAATAAAAAATAAGACAATAAAATGTAAAACTCTAGAGAGTGTAAAATGTACAAATGATGGTCACGTCCTGCCCGGCTTCAGCTTCCCACTGCCCCCCCTGGGCTGCAGTGGCTGCAGGAGATGCCGCTCCATCGGCAGCCGTTCAAAGGGAGAGCCTTGGCTGGCCTTGGGGGGGATGTCGACTTTGGGGCTGCATCTGTCTGAAAAGCCTGTTTTGCCCCAGGGTAGGAAAGCTGGGTACAGCCTGTTGCGAGGAGATGCCTCGTAAGGTGGGCTCATCTGTCACCTTTGCCTTTCTGGCATCCTGTCTCTCCAGCCTGAGGAGGTGGAACACGTGCTGTGACCACATTAGAGGGTTTTTGCACTCTCCCACCTTTCTTCTAAACCTGGTGTTAAGCCACCAGAGCATGTTCCTAGGGGCATAGTATCTGACTGTCTCATTGGATAGATGGACAAATCTGATCTGCCTCCTGTAACAGTTTGTCACAGAGAAATGCCCATTTAGTTAAAATCTGAGCCAGGAGCGAAGATTATATTATGTCCTAGAAATGTTAAAAGCATGGGAATGGCTCAGCTAGAATGCCAGGAGCGCTCTGAGGTGGAGGAATGGCTTTGTCCCTTGGAAGGGGACTACAATGTCTACTTGTGGATGGCAGCAAGAGCTCCCCAGGGAGAGTACAGGCACTGGGGGGCTCTGGGAAGCCCTGGCATGGAGCCGAGGTCGGTGTAGAACCTGCTGCGCCCCCCAGGTACATGGAGGGAGAGTGAGGTGGGCCACATACTGTGGGTCTGAATTTCAGGACTTGAGCTCAGCAAGATGCTCTTCTGCCTGGTTAAAATTTCATCCTGCCCTGGGAGGGCCTGGATCGCACCCTGCAGCTTCCAACTGGCAGCAACAAAGCAGGATAAATGGCTGAGCAGACGCAAAAGAAAAGTCTCTCTGTGCCTGACAGACAAAGACACTCACTACTCTTGAACAAATATTTAGGCCATTTCTGCTGCCAAAATCATCACAAGGACACATGTTTGCAGCAGAGCTGTGATCCATGGTGTCCTCAGACCTGCAGCCCTCGGAAGGCAGCTCAGAGCCTCGTCAGGGCCAGGGCACCAGCTGAGCTGTGTGCCCAGCGGGGACAGGACATGCACCCCTGGGCAGGAGCGATGGTGCTGGGAATGGGATGTCATAGATAGGATTTTATGTGTGAACCTGGAACTGGCTGCTGTCAGTCTCCCAGCAGTCCATTGCCTGTGCCCATGGGGATGGTCAAGGTGCTGCTGCCATGGTGGTGTCACCGTCCCCCTGTACAGGGCTGTCCATGCTGCGCCAACATCTGCAGCAGGAGCCAGGGATCACTCACGTAGGGTGGCTGCTCAGGGCCTCAAAAAGTGCTCTTATACCTTGGCCCCACACCCAGTAAGGAGGCAGGGGCTGACTGTGTCATCTCTTCCCAGTGTCCCACAAGCTGGCAACAGCTCATCTGTCTCATGCCCCTTCTGTGAGTCACCACTCAGTGGGGAAGTTCTTGCTTGTTCTCTCCAACAGCAGGTTGTGCCCTGGCGTGTTGCTGTCATGCTCTGGGTTACCTGCCCCTGATATGGGGTGTGGTGATGCCAGAGCTGGGAGCTGCCGAACCTTCTGCAAGAAGAGGAGACCTCCCCTGTCCTTCCTGTGGGCCGAGTGACAACCAAAGTGGCACCACGTGGCTGTCCTTAAATGTCTCGCTCCCGTTCTGATGGAAATGTTGCTAATCAGCAATGACTAAGGAGAGCCAAGTAAAGAGCAGTTGGTGTATTTGAATTCTTTCAACGTCTTTGCAGTGTTTCTGTAAAGGCACAGAGTGTTTTAAAACATGAAATATAACATCAAAACAGTAAAAGTAGATCAGAATGTTCTGTCTTGCATTTCAAACAATACCCTGGAAATTTCCAAGTCTTTCCTGTTTGTCCCACTGCTCACTGGACTCCTCTGGTTGCCATCCTTCTGCTGTTTATGATGGCAAAGCTATTTGATTTTTCCTACTCACAGGCATCGATCTGGAGGCATTTAGCATATTTTGCTAAAATAGTCTCTCTCCAAATGTTTCCTAGTGTGCTCAGGCAAAGTGGAAACATTCCAGTTGCTTCCATGGGCTGGGCTGCCCTGTCCCCATAGAGGCAGGAGCCCTCCCACTGTCCCCCAGTGTGGGGCAGGCAGAGCCTGCCCAGGCTCATCCCAAGAGGAACGCTGGACTCCAGCCAGAGCTCAGCTCCAGTAGTTCCAACTGGGGACCCAGAAGACCCAGAACTTTTCCTGACTCGAGGTCAGACGAAAGCAGAGTTCCCTCCTTCTGCTCTAGTTCTGGCAGGCAAATTCCATCACCGCACAAATATTTTGGCAATCAGCAATAATGGAAAAGGAAACGGAGAACCGTCCAGTCTGTCAGGAATTCTCCAAACTAGGACAGAGCGAGGAGGGCAAGCGGTGGGGCTGGTCGGGGCCCTGGGCAGTGGCTTTCCTGTGGCCACTGGGCTTTTGTGTTCATGGCCTGGGCAGGGCAGTGGTGGCTGATTTGTGCCCACGGGCCGTGCGGATGGAAGTGGTTTGTGCTCTAAGTGCTTGCAGCAGTGTGGGGTGGTGTGTGTGTATTTTGGTATCTATAAACAAAGCAGCTCAGGAATGCCTTGATACCAAAGGTTGTTTTTGGCTTTGGATCAAATGCTCAATGTCTAGTTTTTTACTTTTTCTTTTCTTAAAAAAAAAGAAAAAAAAAATGAAAAAAAAAGTTCAGCTGCTGAAAGCGAGGGAAAGAAAAACTGTGAAGCTTCTCACTCATGTGATTCTCTGAATTAAAAGGGATAATTTCCAGGTCTTTGGAAGCAGCAAATCTGGCAGCTCACAAGCAGGGGGAACTGCACTGCAGCTGGGGGCTCCAGGAAAAAGGGGGATGTGGGGACTCCTCTTGTCAGAGCCCCTGAGGCTGGGAGAGCTCATCTCCCTGTGGGCACCCAGCCCAGCAATGGGAGAAGTGGGGGTAGTTTCAGAATCAAGGACAGTTTCAGACCCTCAGCTGAGGGCTGGCAGGCTCGTTGCTGCCGCCCATTCACCCCTGGCAGCTGAGCTGGTCCAGGGGCACAGCACTGTCAGTGTTATTCCCCCAACCCGCCAGGTCCTGGGGAAAATGGGGCTTCTCTTACTGCTGCTGGCACACCATGGGACTGGCTGGAGCAGGGGCTGTTGGTGCTGCTCCTGCCCTGGGCACCGCTGGGTTCTAGCCTGAGGCATCCCTGGTGGTGCTGATGCTGTCTCTTGACATGGATATTGTGACACCAGACAGTGATATCCATTTCCCTGATTGGAGGAGCTGGATTCTTGTGTTTCATGCTATTTTGGTATTCATTTCAGTTTTTATCATTTTAAGGTTCATGCGTTTCTAATTGTCATGAATACCATGCTAAAATTAATAGTTCTATGGTTGGTTTATTACATTTAGTAAAATTATGGGCATGTAATGTTTGCCAAGAAAAGACGCAGCAGAGACTTTAATCATGTAAAGATGATAATTTAGTTGTTACACTTGTTGAAATGATGGGATTAATTTTTTAAAAGTTTGCAAACTACAGGAGAAATGTAAACCAATAATTTAGTCAGACAAGACAGCTAGCGAGTGGATGATCCCCCCAGGTCAGGTAGGAATGCTGCCATCATGGCAGGGAAAGGGGCACTGGACAGTTTTACATTTCTGGGAGTTGTTGTTATTCAAGCCAGACACTCAGACTTTTTTTGATGAACTCAGAAAAGTTCAAAACTGCAGCACTCTCTGTGTCTCACTCCTGCCCATGCGGTTTCTAGGGATGAGCTCACGGGTTCTGCACGGAGAACAAAAAAGGATTCACAAATCAAAAGCTCTTCATCTCAAGGAAACGCTTTGGGTACCGAAAGGAGCCAGCTGATGCTCTAACACCAGCCCTTCTCTGGTGCCTGTGGCTCATTGGGAGGTGTGTGCTGGGGGTCACTGCTTTACCTGGGGGTCAGGCAAGGCACAGGGACACTATCGGTGCCACTGTGGCAGGATGACACTTGACACCGCTGAGACATGCCCCTGAAATCCTGCTGTGGAACACACCCCACAGCCTCTCCTTTGGTTTGACTTTCCTCTCCTGGAGCCTACCTGATCTTCTGGAGTGGGAGTGACCATGGGGAGCCTCCCACAGGGTCCAGTGCTGGAGTTTAAAGCTTTATCTTGGAGGTTTTTCCAGCTTCAATGATTCCATGATTCTGCCTGCACCCAGGTTTGCCTGTCCTACCCTGAGTACAGGTACTGCCATGCATGTGCTGTGGAAATCTGACCACAGCTTTGGCATCAATTTTGCAGAGTGTTTTCTGGCAGATTGTCAGGAAAGAAAAGAGAAATGTAAAATAAGTCTTGTTTACTATAGATGATGATACGGCAAAGTAACTCAACAGCCAGCTCATGTAAGTTTATGACAATAATCATGACTATGTTTTATAAGTGTATTGCAATATGAGTGGACTCAATTCTGACTGAATTTAAATAATATGGCTTTGTGCAGCAAAGCCTAAATCAAATGGCTGTAATTTATGCTGAAATGTGCTACAGGATACATTTAGTCACAAGTATGTGCTGATTGTAGCATTGTGCCTGATTTATGGCGTTTTACTTTTTCAGATGAAAATCCCTACCAAAAATAATATTTAGAGACTCCTTTTATTTACCGAGCCCAGCAGTTTTCTGTGGCACTGTGGCAGAGGATCACTTATCTTCCTCCTCTAGTTCCCAGCAGCCGGCCTGGAGCCAAAGGCTGGACATGGCTCCTGGTCTGTGGGCTGGGAGGAACGGTGGAGGTGCAACGGGAGCAGCTCAGAGCCTGCATCACTGTCCAGCTTTGATGCAATATGTGTCCATCACATGTGGAGCCTGGCTAAGGTTAGTAAGACTGAAATGAGTTAAACCATTCCTGCTCTGTCTCCATCAGTGAGCCATGGTGGGTGTCAAAAGTCAGTCTGGGGAGTGGGACGGACTTTACCCCTCACCCCTGCAGTTTGGTTTGCTAGTGATGGGAATGTGGATGTGGAAGGCATATGGGTGTATTTAGACTATGGAGCTGAAGGATTCCCGTCTGTGAGCTCTTTCCTGACACGCGAGCGGCTGAGATCCAATCGCCTCTGACATTTGCCAATTTCCTGGGCAGCAGAACGGCCGGCGAGCCCGCGGGACCAACATGCGGCTCCCGCAGCTTTCAGGTCTCATTAAACCGGACCCTTCACGACTCCTGCTGTAGGGTCAGGGCTGGTCCCAGGGACTGTGCCTTTGGGTCACACTCCCATCTCTGTCCCAGGCTGCTGCTGTGTGCAGCTCCTCCCACCAGGACGCTCAAGGTCTCCACAGCAGTGCCAGCCCCGTGATTGCTGAGCCCTGTGGGTGCTCCGACAGCCAGCACTGCTGGGGCTGATCATGGCGTGCCTTGGTCTGCACCCAGGCCTTTGCTGGCTCCCAGCAGAGATGTGGGGACATGCAGAGATCCCAGTGTACAGAGGCAAACCAAAGAGGGCACCAGCTGGGGATCCCTGTGTGGGATCTGCACGGAGCTGGCGCTGGGCGAGCGCCCAGTGTGTCCTGTCGCAGGGCCTGGGTCTCTCCACTGGTGAGGGGTCAAAGGCTAAACCGTTAACAGTGACTGGCCTGTGTGCAAACCTCTCCCTGTGTCTCGTGTGGGGGTTATGGATGGTGGGTGAGGCTCAGATGGGCAGCTGCAGAGGGACATTTCCTGATGCGGGTGAGTTTGACCCCATGGCCCAATCAGTGTTCCTTCAGCAGCCATCCTGCCTGGATTCTTTTAACTGGGTGTGACAATGTCCCCAGCACAATCAAGCTGAGAAACTTCATCTACCATCACTACCAAAGGTGAATTGCAGCCCCTGAGCACCCTTTGCTTCATTTTTTGGAAGTCACAGAACAGGCTTCTGTTGTCAGGTGAGTGGGAAGGTTTCGGTGATTCTGACCTTGTAGAATTACCTCAAGAAAGTGTCAGATCTCTGGCTCTGCTAGAAAAATATGTAATTCAGAGACTAAAAGAAAGATCCATTTAAAGCATTTGAAATCCCTAAATAAATAATTTCATCTCATAATAGGTCCCAAATCAACCTGGTAGTGTACACATCCATTCAGAGAATCAGGATCCACAGTACTCCATCCTGGGTTAAAATTAGTTGTGCTGAAAGTTTATCAGTGATTTATTCTGCAGAGTGACTCCATTTGTAACTCTCCTTCCTGAACGTTTCAGCACCATTGTGTTTGATGATAAGAACTTGTTGTAGCAACCTCTGTCCCTAAACACTTGGAAACTCTTGTTTAAATAAACATGCAACTTGTGAGCAACATGCAGCTCCAATGTGTATCTTATTAAAAGCTGGCAGGAGCAGAGCCTCCCAGCTTTCTTGCCAATGTTTGGAATACAGTAGCATTTTTACTCCATAGTAATAAATTTCTGTAGAATGAAGGGCCATAATATTTGCTGTTTTGGGGGAAAACTGCTTAGATAGGCGGAGTGATGGAAAATATTCCTAATAACTAGGACACAGAATGAAGCAGGTAAATATTTAGGTTGTTAACATTGTGTCTGCCTTTCACAGGGCTCTCACCCTTGAAGGAGGGAGGGAGACGTTTCCCAGCTCTTCCAAGGAGAGGCCTCGTGGCGAGTCATCCGAAGAGAATTGATTTGAAACTTGCTCAAAACCAGACTGAGAATTTTCTCTCGCCCATCCCCATCCACCCCTCACCTTTCCCCAACTGCCCCTTCAGCTCATGCTGCCTCTCTCTGACCCAGCTCTCCTTGTAGAAAGAACTCTCCTGCTGTCTTTAAGTTAGTGTTTTCTAATTAATTCACTATTAATTAAGGGGTTCTGATGTTATGATGTGAAAATTAGCTGGCAAACCAGACTGCCATTATCCAGAATTTGCAGAATTAAACTCTGAATTCCAAAATAACTTCTTCATTAATAATTCTGATTTTCCAGACATTACACAGAAACACTGGTGATTAGCAGAAGTGTGATGTGTTCTCATTCATAGTATCCCTAATTAGCAGTAATTTAGTTATTAACTCTGGGGCAAACAAGCAGGGACAGAACTGGGAGGTGTCAACACAGGAGCGTTTTACTGCTGTTTTTAGGTCCTGTGCCCCAGGGAAGCTTTGTCTGCCCAGACCCTGGGTTTGCTGCAGGAAAGTCCTTCTCCTTGTGCAGGGTCAGAGGACAAGCAGCTTACAAGGAGCTGGAGGAGATTGCCCATGAAGCCCCGTAGCTCCCTGGTGCAGCTGGGAAGCACCGGACATGGCTGGTGCTGCTCGCTTGCTCCAGCCCGGCAATGGGGGCTGAGGCATTACCTGCTTCATTCCTAACTCGGCAAGAGTTCAAGTGGGCAGGAAGCTGGCCCTTTGCCTGGGAGAATTTGTCACAAGATTAAGGAATTAATGAGAAAATACAATATATTAAAGAATGAGAGATTTTGCTAACCTTTTACCTTGTCTTTGCCTTAATTGCCTTTAAAAATCATGGGATGCAATGAATTGCCATTGATTTTTCTCAATACCTTTTATTTCTGCAGGAGCCCAATAAATGGCAGTGAGAGGTGATGGTTCAAAGGGACTTAGGAGACTGATGAGGTGGGCAGGATCACAGAGATCACCCTGGGGATCCAGGATCCCTTGGTGATAGCACCGCATGTGTGACAGAGTGTTGTGGCTCCTTTTCCCTGCCCAGGTGGTCAGCTGAACCCGTTCCCATGGGGTCTGGCACAGAGCAGCCACGGTGCATGGCTGGACCCGGTCCTGTGGGTTTGGCACGAAGCAGCCATGGCAGAACCTTGCTTGTGGCACTGCATGGTGCTGACAGCACATGGCAGAAGGTGGTGTTGGGGCCAGGGATGCCGCTTGCCCTGCAGATGTGTGTCTTCCTTTGGCTGGTGTGGGAGCCAGGCAGCACTCCAGGGCAGGGACTTCTGTTTTAAAGCACATTATCTCAGCTTTATTTTTTTTATCCTAAATATGATATTTTGGGCAATATATCTTCTCCTGGAGCCTGTGCAGGACAGAGCTGGAAGCTCTGCCACCTCTCATGGCCATGTGTGCCATGTGCCTGCACAGCTGCAGCCCTGCAAGCAGGACAGGGACCTCCTCCAAGCACTGTGGCCATGCAGTGTCCCCTCTGTGGAACTTGGGTTTATCAATCCAGAAATGAACACTACTGTTACAGCAATGCAGTTCTCATCCTGGAGGTTTCCAACCCTCATTGCAGAGGAGTCTTATCAAAACTTCAAGCGGAAACATGGGATTTGTATCAGGAACGGAGACAGAAAAGCCCTTAGGTCTGATCTCCTGCTTACCAGAGGCCAGATGAGCATGAGGATCCCTCTGGCCTGAACTGTATGATCTGTTATTAGAAAACACCTGGCAGCCTGACTGGCATCGCTGGCAAGGGACAAAGGACAGGGATAGGAAGGTTCTGAACTGAAGCTCTGTTCCCAGGGCTGGCTGTGCACAGGGGTAGCCCCAGGCAAAGAGTAACCTGAGTTTACAAACCTCTCAGACAGAGGCATGTACTCTGCCCGGAGCATGGCTTTCCAGGCAAGGAATACCTCACATCTTCAGTTCCAGCCAGCAGGAACTTGTGGCTGTGCTGCTTTGTGTGATGTGCCTGGACACTGTCCAGGTGGGACCAAGCTCCCCATAGGCAGCAGCATCCTTGGAGTCCCCTTGCTTGCTGTGCATGTCCCCCTCTGAATCAGAGCCTCAGCCTCCTGCCAGCCATTCAGAGGGGCTGCTTGGGAAGCCTCAGCCACAATAGGATCACTTTCCTACAAGCTGTTTCAGGAGGCATCACCCAGGCAGTTGTATTTCTGTGCAGCATCTGTCAGGCTTCTGCACCTCAGCAAGCTTCAGGAAGGACCATTGATATTTTCAATAATGCTTTATTCAGAGACAGGTTAGGATAACTTCCCTCCCTTTGTTCTGCAGATATGATGTAATTTGGACATGTCTGTTGAAGTTCGAACGAAAAAATTGTCCTGTGTATATGATGAATATTCTAATTGAGAATAATATTCAATAAAGACCAAGACAGGTGCTTTTTCCTTCCTGGTATTCCTAATTGCTGATGTGTGACTGGAATTTGTATGTCCTCTTAAACATCTTTCCAGTGGTTTCCCAGATTTATTACTGTTCCATACTACTGAACATTTGCATAAAAAGAATTTAAATTAGCCTTTGCACTGTTATTTGATATAAGGTGGATCTTGCTGCCATGCAAATTCCACCACATGCAAAGAAGGCACCAGTCAGGAGGTAACTTAAGTTTTACTCTGGTAATGCCTGGGTTTCCTGCACCTGAATGGTTCGGAGTTGTCCTGATGTGGTGGTTACTCCTGACCCCTTTCTGCTGTTCTCAGATCGTTAGATGGTTGCAGAAATCCTTCCATGGTCCCCAGCTTCAGTTACCAGAAGCAGGTGAAAGTGTTTTGGAGTGGAGCCAGGACATCAGAAGTCTGGCAAATGGTGCTGCCTTCAGGTGCTGGAGAAGAGACAGACCCAGCTTCAGTGTCCATCCCCTGTCCTGGGAACGTTTCTCATAGTAATGGAAGCAGGTGGAGAATGGCAGTTGATTTTAGCAGCCTGGGCTTTGTCTGCCTGTGACTGTTTCCCTCAGCTTTCCATCCCTTCCTGCTAACGTCTGTTCTTTGGGAAATGTCACCATGAAAGCCCATGAGTGAGAGGGAGATGGAAGTAATCCTGTCCTGTTTGTCCTCCTCATGGCCCATCCCATCAGAGAGCCCTTTTCCATGCTGCTGCTTTCTTGAGCTGTATAAAACTATGGACTGGAACCTGGCCTCTTTTTCCTTTCTGGCCTCCTTTTCCTCCACCCTCTTGGTTTCCCTTCTGTTTCTGGCTGTTTTCTTCATTTGCAAACCTCAGTTTGTAGTTTTCTCAGGACTCCTCCAGTTCGTTGGGCCGTTGTGCTGACGGTGCAGGGAGCACAGGTCTCCCCGCAGACCACCTGGGAAACAGGAAACGTTCTGAACCTCTGGATTAACTGAAATACCATACTTAGGTCCCCCCTGACTTCTCCATTTCCATCTCCTGGTCTGACTCCCTCTAGTCCCAGCAGTCATAATCGTGCTCACACACCAAAATGATTCAAGGTGAGCTGAGAGCCTGCGTGCCAGAGTAAGTGTATCTTCCTCTGGAAAAGCCTGGGATGTGCATTCAGGCTCTCATACAGATCTTCCCACTTTGCTGACATCTGATTTGACAAAAGCTTGGCTTCCTGTGGTCCTCAGAAGAGGGGTGTGCTCCCCAGGCAGCTCCCACTGGCCTGGAACCTGCTCTGGCACACTGGCTCCTTGCTTCTCATTGTCACAATCTCAAACGGGTGGGAAACCTGTGGTTTTGAGTCAAAAGCAGCAGACTCTTCCCAAGAACCACCTCCAGCCTGAAGTTCCTAGAGGCTGTCTGGGGGTGTGGGGGGTGTGTGCCTGTGTGCCCTGCAGAGGATGCTGCCTGGGTTCCACGGGTAGAGCTGGCTGGGGTACCCACTCCCTCCCCACACCTTCCTGCCATTCAGAAATATGTTCAGGAGCTGTTATTAGAGCATTTGGAGGAGTTGGGTTTCTTGATCCCGTGCATATTAAAGGAAACAGAGTGGAGCACAAATCAAACCAAACGTTGCTGTCCTGTGCGGAGTGTGAGAGGGCTGGGGGTGCCGTGGCACCGGCCCCAGCACGAGGAGATGGCCCTCTTCCCCATTCATGTATTTTGTATTATAAAATGACTGCAGTTGTCATAGCAACATAAAGGGAGCAGATCTCATTACTGAGGCCTGGCCACATTATTTTCTCCAAGGAATTTCTTCTTTTCATTATTTTTCTCCAAAGGTCAGTTATCCTCTGAGGCAGGGTGGGAGATTCTGTGAAAGGTGAAGCATATTCATGGCAGAATTCCCCTGGTGGAATTTACAATCATTTTGCTTTTTTATACTTGTAGAGAGATTTCTTTTAGTATAACATTTTCTTTTAACCCTTTCTCTGGGAGCCTGGCTGCTCTGCGTAGCCAGCCGGGCTGGTGTCTAAGAGGCTTTGGGCAGGGATGTGCTAAAGAAAGTGGAGAATTAATGTCAAATTGTGCTTTTATTACGACATAAACTGAGGTGTGTCATGCTGCTTGTGAGCATTTTGATGACTTTTTGTTTGCTTTTAGCAGCTCCACAAGCTGTAGGAACTGTTTCAAACTTTATTCTGAGGCTGTTTCTTCTCTTCTCTCAAAACCGTCACTGTCAGGTGATCATGCCGGTGACAGGCGAGCAGCTCCAACTGTCACACTGATCTGGGAGCCAGAGATCACGTGTCTTTATATCATTCATCATTTTTAATACTGGGGAGCTCAGCTTAGCTGAACATGCAGGAAAATATATGCACAAACAGGGTGTTCCCTCACTGTAGGTGCTCAAGAAACAACTGGATGTGGCACTCACTATTCTGGTCTAGTTCACAAGGTGGTGATCAGTCACAGGTCAGACTAGATGATCTTAGAAGTCTTTTCCAACCTCAGTAATTCCATAATTCTGTGATTTTGACTGCAGCATTTCACCAGTTCCAGAATTTCACACAAACACCCCAGTTCCTTTTCAAAGAAATATTTCTCATTACCTGGTTATTAAAGCTTTTAAACAAGTATTCCAGGTCCAACCAACAACTCGTATTTTCTAAATATGATGTGCAAGAGAAATGATAATGCCCAGCCAATGAGAGAGGAATACAGATTGAGCCCCTGTGGTGGGGTATCCATGAGATCATGTAACAGACCTCTCTGGCTCTCCAGTACATCACATAGGAGGTTGTCAAGGATAAAAAGTTTCTCCAGCTTTGCAGAGTTTTCAAGGATCCCTTGTCCTGAGATATGAGAGAGCACCTGGACACCAAAAAAAAGAGTAGCTCTAGATTGTCTTACAAGATGCAGAGCCCTGTGTATCTCAGAGTTTTGTAAGATGATATATGGGCTTTTATGCTTTACCAAAATGCTGTTTTCTTTTTCTGTTCACATGTATTTGTAAATATTTGTGTGATATTAAATAGATAAAGGGTCTGGAATCCTGCTCACACCTGCATCATGTGCTCTATGTTTATGTCAGAGGGAAGTGATCCCTGGTCTCTGTGCGTGGGAGTCTGGCCTACCGAGCTATACAGCACAGCTTTAAAGAAGTAATTAAGTTGGATATCCTGCTGTTATTTTTAATTTCTTTAATTTAACGTGGGTAAGCCTTACAGTCCTAATATTATACTGATACAGCACGGAAACGTATCATTCCACACTATGAAGAAGAAGAACGTGGAAGGAACTCACAGTGAGTGGGAGAGGCTGTGGGGAGCATATGGCTGTCAAGGCTTTGCTCATTAGTGGAAATCTGCCTGAAAATAGGATCACTTTCTGCTATAAACCTCAGTCATGCCAAAAGCCAGGATTTCCCAGAACGTCTCCTTTGTGTGCAGCAGTGCGCCGGAGCGCGTGTTCAGTGGGTTGCCAAGGAGTGGGTCTGGGAAGGCAGGAAAGCCTCGTGGTGGAGTGCGAGATGTGCAGAGCCATCTTCCAGGAGAACTGGCTGGACACAGCCAGGGTGACGCTTGGGGCGTCTTTGCCAAACTCACCAGCTTTTGGAAGATCCCAGGGTCACTGATGAATTCTGTGTTAGAGATACCTTCCTGACAACTCCCTTCAAATGTGTCCTTGGCATTGCTCAGAGCAGGGCGGACTCATCAGGAACGGAGTAGGGTAAGAGGCACTTCTGACCCCTCATGGCCTCTCCTTCTCTGTTGTGCCCAGCAGGCTGCACGGAGCGAGGGCCGGGGCAGAGGGGTCAACACCACTGACCCTCTCCAAAGGTGTCTTTTAAAAATGAATGAATGCTTATGAATCCCCACCTGTAAATGTAATAACAATGCCTGGCCATTTCACAACCCTTCTCGTCCTGTGCTTGTCAGAGTTTAGCACTGTCAGTGCTCTCGGCAGCGGGGGCAGAGCCTGCGTTATTGCACTCGCTGGGACTTCGATTTAGATGTCCATTTTCTGTAAATCACATTTTGCATGCCAAATGAGTGTTTGCATATGCAAATGAGCAGGCATCTAAGTGGCCATGTGTGCTTGCTAATATCTACTTTGCATGTTCGCTGATAGTAACTGTGCCTGGTGAACAGGAGCGTGTGAATTTGTGCGTAACCACTGTGGCACGCGCTATGTGGTGGCAGAGGAAACCCAAGAAAATCCAAATGTGGCTTGGTTTAAAATGATTTAGGCAGCCCTAGGTTGTTATTTTACAAACAGATCAGCTGAGGATCAGACCGCATCGGCAAGCTTCAGTCAGAGCACGAGAGCACGACACCCCATCAGAAGCCCTGGAAAAGCCAGGATTTGTGCTGAGAGCATTCGTTCCAGCCGAGCTCGGGCACTGTGGATGCCGTATGGTTGGGTGGATCTGCCAGGTGATGTTCTGTGCAGCGTTTCACTTCAGTTCCTCACAGGCTGAGCTGCTGCCTGGCTTTAATTGTGGGCTGCAGCAGGTAGATGGTGTCACATCACACGTGCCTCGGAGCGAGCTGGAATGCTTGGAATATCTGATGAACATGGGTTATTATAGGGCTTTTAACTGTGCATTTAGCAGTGGTGGATGTAAAGCTTTTAGCTTGCACTCCTGTTTATTAATTAATAAAGGGCTCTGTTCTGACATTACTTACGTCCCCCCGTGTCTCGTCGGAGCTGTGGGGCTCATCGCAAATGATAAGTGGCCCAATGCACTTCTCATGAAATTCACTTAATGCTGGCAGCCGGCCCCGCAGCTGCGTGCCAGGATTCACACTCTGCTCCTCTTTGGCAGGCTTTCCTCCAGGACCCCTTCTTTGCTCAGCTTTTGCAGTTGGCACAGACGGAAGGATGCTGCGACACGGGCAGAGCTGAGGCCAGGGCTGTTCCCCTGAGGGCTGTCCTGTGGTCAGCAAGGCTGAGCAAAGCTCTTCTGAGCCATCCTCACACGTCTCCTTCCAGCTTCCTGGAGGGATGGAAGATTTAAAGATTTAAACTGGCACAGAGTGTCCCACAGACATATGGCACAGGGTGCATGTGCCAAGGTAGGACACGAGTCAGAGGCAGCATGGGAGTGGGGCAGTGCCAGGAGCTGTGGTGGCAGGTTGGGCATTGTGTTGGGCAGAGCTCCCAACCTCCGTGCAAGAGACTTGATGGAGCAGGAGGATAAAAACAGCAGGAAAGGAAGAGAATCCCTGAAGTCTGACCAAAGTGCTGCCAGGTCCCAACATGTTTAATGGTGCTATTTTATCACATGATTTCCCATCCCAATTGTGCCCACCTCTGTCAGTTCTGCCCAGTCCAGGAGGATTCTGCTCTGGGACTGCAGCACCTCTCAACATCGAGAACAGGTGCCTGTGCGGTGCTGGAACCAGAATCCACGGGGTCCAGTCCCATGGACATGGCAGGGGATGTGGCTTCAGTGCATGCGGGCCCCGGCACTCCACTTGGCACCACAGGGCCCCCTGCCAGATTTTCAACGTGCTCCGTGGTGTTGAGGATTGGAGCTGAGGGTTCTCCCACATGGTGAGAGGTGCCTATGCAGCTCCTCTGGCAGCAGATGTGGTTGGGATTTGCCTGACTCAGCTGCCAGTGCGGGTGGTTGCTGGTGCTCAGCTCCTTCGCAGCCTCCTCTTTTTTTTCTTTTTTTTTTAATTTTATTTTCCAAGTGGCTTATTGTGGGGTAATAACTCACAACAGAAACATCTTCTTCTGATTAGGATCTGTTCAGGTATTTTTGTATCTTTACCTCTAATTTGGATGACAAATCCCCCATAGCTGTGATAACAAGAAGGGAAATGGGCACCGATAATTTAGGCAGGATGAAGTGGTGCGATAATGTGGTGTTTGTGCTTATTGCAAACGTGCAGAATGGAGAGAGCCTCTTCACCTTCTGCAGCCTTGGCTGCTCCATTCCCAGCTGCCAGGATCAGGGGTTAACCCAGCAGGAGCCAGAGCAGTTCTGGGCATTATCCCAGAGGAGTGGCCCATCCTCTCCTTGCCTTGTGGGAAAAGCCTGAAGGCAAATTTTGTTTTAGAAGTTTGTAGGAGGAATGTTCAGGGCCTTGTGCTGTGTCTCCAGAGCCTACAGGTGAGGCTGGGGAAGCTGGGGCAGTCAGCTGGTTCCTGCTCTCTGGTGCCAGGGTTTCCCTGGTCCTGGGGTGGAATTGCTGCCGCCACTGCTGTGCTCTGAGCCTGGTGGGCAGGGCAGGGCTGAGGGGCTTCAGCTGCTTTCCCTTCCTCCTCTCCAGCTACCACCCTAAATCCTTTGCAGACTGGGAGAAAGTTCCCAATGCCAAATCCCTGGTCCTGGACTTGGTGGCTCAGCCTGTTTTGGCTGTGGATATTCTGGTCTGGCCCAGGTCAGTGTTCCTCCAAGGTGCAGCAAACACGGAGCAGATGTACCAACAGCAAGGATATTTTTGTCATGGATGTTAAAGGTTTGTTTTCATTAAGCATTCTGGAAACGCTGCTCTTTGTGCCTGAGCATTGGGGTTATGGAGCATCCTGCAAGCTCTGAAATTTGCTTTTTTTATTTAAGTTTTTTCTGACTTGAAAGGCTGGTTTTTATAACAGGTCAATTTCAGCCCATTTGATATTGATATATGAAGATCCTCAGGGATTATTGTAATGCATTTTTCATCCTGCTGTGATAGTATCATATAAGGAAAATGGGACTGACTGTTAAGTACAAATTGAAAAAGACATGGTCATTTAAGATAACTCCTTATCTGTATACAAGGAAATGGTATCAGGGAAATAGACCACCAGTTGACAGAAATAAATTTTGCCTCAGGCTCCTCCTTCTCTTCCCCAGTTGCTCAGGGTCCCTTTCTGTTCCCCTTCCTATTCCCCTTCCCATTCCTCTTCCCGTTTCCCTTCCCCTGCTTTTATTCAATTACATTTATCGTGGAGTCTCTCTGGGCTGGATGTGAACCTGGCTGGGCTCCTCTGGGCGGGGGGCAGCCCTGACCAGCGGGGGAAGCCCCAAAGATCCCAGGTATTCTGGGCACTCCTCGTGTGACTGTGACTGTGCCACCGTCAGCCTGTCCTGCCTGAGTGGCATGGCCAGAGCCAACAGGCCCTGCCAGTGTTCTTGGGATGAGCTTCGGAAAAGGACACCTGAATTTATTTGCGTGTGTCTGGATGCGCTGGAGCAAGTGGAGGAGCTCAATGAATGATTTCTTTAGTCAAGTGAGAGCTGTTTGTTTTTATAGCCCTTATAAAAAGAGAGGAAACAAACTCAATAAGCCAAGTCACACTCGATCCAAACAGAGTTTTTTATTCCTGGCATTTTATCTCAACTAGCTAATAAGCTATAAATCAGGGCTTATGGTGTGAACAGTGTCGGTAGGTCCTGCCTGCACCCCCCTGGAATGACACTGCCCTGCCAACACCTTCCTGCAGACGGTCTGGCCTGTCCCTGGCTGGTGGGGTCTGTTGGAGAGTCTTCCTCACAGAAAACTGCAAAACCCATTTGACTTTATGATCGTTTTGGAGTCTGAGCAGGAAAAGTGTGTTTTTCCAGCTCCTGTGAGGTAATCACAGTGCGATGACATATGCTGCCGTTCCCTGTGCGCTGCGCACGCTGTGCTGAGCATCAGCTCTGAGCGTGCTTTCTCCTCCTTGGTGATTATTACATCCCGTTTGGGCTCCAGGCGTTCTGACCATCAGCAGAATGAGGGCGATTACAATTTGGCATAAGGCACTGCAGTCAGAAGCCAATGTTTAGAGACAGTGGTATAAGAGAAGTTCCATAATTGGAGCTGGAGGACTGAGTTTGCCAGAGTATCTACTGCTGGCATCGTGTCCTTCTTGGCACTGCACCTATTGGAGCTGCACTTTGGCCCACACCTTGTTTCATACTGAGCCTGCAATTAAAGCACAATCAGTGGTCCCTGTCCAGCCCTGGGATGCAGTTGTGCAGCCCAGATTCCTGTACGTGCCCGAACAGTCCTTGAGGCATCGGTGGTGTAACACACTCACTCCCTGCCAGCGCCTCTGCCAGGGCTCACGTATGAATTCCGCAGAGAACTTTTCCAGCTTTGATTTAGTGTCAAGGCAGTCCTGGAGCAAAATCCCTTCACTGACCATGGCATGTCTGTCTGACCTCCAAGGACTTCAGGTCTTCATGTCTCCAGCTCTTGGGTTCCCTTTGTGTTATCCCTGGGCACTTGGTGGCTGTTGCATTTAGTAGTGGATGTTTTTTTATGATTTCCTTGTTGAATTTCTATTTCTGTGTTTTATTTCACAGCAGAGATACTGCAAGACACACCAGCCACCATAACTCTGAACCAGAGCAATAACTGTTGCTGATGGAAAGGCGGTGAGAGAGGCACACATAGTTTGCTTGGGAAGGAGAGATGGGTGGCACAGAGGACACAAAGAACCAGGAATGTAGGAAATATCTTGACAGCTGGAAAAGTCCTCAGGACATTCCAGCCAAATGCAGATCTGCAACAGTGATGCAGGAACCATGTCTGACTCCAGAGAGGGTCTGTGAAAGCTTCAGCCTTTGCCTTGGGAGGTGTGAGGTGGGTGTCTGCTATGGGAAGCTTTGTACTGGGAAGGATGGTGGCACCACGCCTGGGGCCAGTGCAGAGCGCAGCCAGATGTGGGGGAAGCTCCACACTTGGCTGTGGGGAGGTGCCTGTTGGCTTTTTGGAGAAACATTACCCCAGCATCCCATTTACAGCCCACGCCTGGTGGCACTGGGCCTTCCCTGAGCCGGTCGCTTCAGATAACTGACTCAACAGCATGCTTCATAATTAAAATATTATAGCTGGAAATGTTGAATATCTTCCAAGTATGCCAGGAGGCTTCTGTTTGCACGGCTTGGAGCACAGGCTGTCAGGGAAGGCTGGTCGGAGCAGAGACAAACGCATTTATGTCACATATTGCTCCAGCATCTCCAATTCACACAGCCCATGCTGCTGCTGGCAGCTTGTAATTTCCTTCACACCTAATTGAACTTTGTTTTAAAGTCTTTTGTCTGACTAATGTCCAGAGTGCTCTGACATGGCTGCTTAGCCTTTCATGCCGATTCTCCATCGGTATTTACAATGGGAGTCTTTGGGGAAGGCACCCCAACTGCTGCATGGGGAGAACTGGAAGCCAAAGGGCACAGCTTGAGGGAACATCTGTGGGGGTCCAAATGTGGGCCTGTGGAGTGGCACTCTGACACCCTGCAAGGACAGTCAGGTAAGGGCTGGATCCTGCAGAAAGCATCCCTGGCAGCCCCTGGGACAGCAGGAGCAGGGCAGTGGCTCAGCCCACACTGTGGAGGTGCCATTGGTGGTCTCAGCTGTCTGCACTATCAGCCTGTGTGTGCTGTGGCTCGAGGACAGGGTCCAGTGCAGGTGTGGGGGCTTTGGTGGGGTCCCCTGTGCCTGGTGCCTGTGCTGTGACCTGAACATCAACTGGAAACAAAAGCATCTGCAAGGGAACAGCCTGTCTCTCTCTTCAGGGGCTGCTTAAGACTGTACAAGGAGATAAGCAAATTATATGGCCTTAAATATCGGTGGGATCTGTGATTCTCCAGACAGCCATCAAGGCAGGGCTAACAAGGGCACTTTAAACACCGAGTCAGGCATTTCTGCTGCAGAGATCCTTGTCTCAGCCTTCCCCTGGGAGAAGAGCAGACAGCAGGTTTGTTAAAGAGCACTGCTTTAAGTTTTTCAAAGTGAAATTCTTGTTTTTCTGCTATTGCTAAGGAAACTGAACATTTTGTCCCTGCTGGCCCCTGAGCTCCAGCACTTACTGCTGAGGGGGTGCAAAACCAAGCCTAGGCCAAGTGCCCCTCCCTTCACGTGCAGAGGGGAGGTGGGATGCCAGACCACAGTGCCGGGCAATCCTCTGACAGCCTGGCACGTTTGGTTCAGGGTCTGTCCTGTCTGCGATGAGGAGGATCTGGCCGGGAAAAGTGCTGGCAGTGGCAGGATCTCTGCCTGGCACAGAAGACCCTGCCCTCCACCCCATGGCCAACACCCTGAGCTGCCAACACGGCTGCCTGTGGTGCCATCCCCACCGCCAGGGCCGCAGACCTCACCGGGGCTGCAGACTGGGGAGTCAGGGAGGGGATAAAGGTTCTATGGATTGATCAGCTGTTCCTTAGGCTGGCAGGAAGGATAATCCTCATTAACACACCCTTTATTGCTGCAGCTCCTCAGGAAAGAGATGGAATTCCAGCATTGAAAAGAAAAGTGCTTTTGAATTAGTAATGTTTGTCTAACACAGAAAGTCCAGGGCACCTGGGATAGTTCACAAGTGGTGTCTCGTGTTTTGGAGGAGTGGGAAAAAAGGGGTTTCAAAGGCAAAACCCTCCCCGAGCTGGGTTGGAGTCACAAGGCTGCATGAGCAATGACCTTCTCTGCAGTGTCCCAGGCTGCTCTGACCCTCACCAGGAGCTCATCCTGCCCCTCCAGTGCAGCAAACCCTCACCACAGCGTCTGGAACCCGTATCCTCTCTGCTATGGCTGTGCCGAGAGGATCCCAGTCTTGCTCCGAGTGATTTTCAGAGAGCTGAAGGATATTATTCTCTCTGGCAGACTCATCAATACTTTTAATTAGCTTTTTTTTTTTTTTTTTTTACCCTGCTTCCATTCCCTTCCTAGATATCAGCCTCTTAACAGATTTCAGTATGTTTTGAGCTGCCATACCCGATGCCATTTAAATCACTTCTCAAGGGCGCTGGGCCAGGGATGTGCAGTGGCAGTTTAAAGGGATTAGAGCCCTTTGTTTTTTCACAAGTGGTTCAATTTACAAAAGATCAGGGTTCAAGACCTGCACACTGTAAAGTGACTTAAAGCCATGAAATCTATTTCTCACTAATTCTAGATTACTCTCTACTTAGGAGCCCAGGGTGCCAAAAATGGTGTTTTTTGTTAAAATGATATGAAATCCCAATGCCAGTCCTTTTAACCACTATTGCATAGTGTACAGTGTCATGCAAATTCCGGACCTATGTGAGTAATTACGGAGCAATGAACGTGATCATTTCGATTAAACCAACACGTGTTTTCAAAGATTTTATTTAACGCAGATAACCGTAAAACTTTGTCACTTCGCTTCTCCTCTTGGGCATACGCACAAAGCCTTAAACACCCCACGTATCTCCTTTGTAAAGTCTGAGCATTAATTGCCCACTGCTTATTCAAGCAAAGCCCCCATTGAGGTAAATGGGATTTTGTCTGAATAAAGGCTGCAGAATTGGACCTCTTGTCTGTCGGCGAGAGATAGGCGACCGGTTTGGTTTTAGGGTCTCTCGCTGCAAAACCGGAGCATTAGGGAAGATGGGTTTTCTGTTAAAAAAGTTTTATCTTACTCAGCATCATACTTGTAATTTGAAATGGAGAGAACCGGTGGCCCACGCGATCATGAATAAAGAACAGTGGGAGAAACTGGGTCAGGCTGGCAAGAAGGTAGGAGCTGCCCCGATTGTTTTTCTTCCAGCCATTAGCTTCACAAGAGAATCCTTTTTCTCACTGGACGACTGTACTTTATTTTTCTAAAGCAGTATCCCTCTGACAACCCAAAAGGAATACTGCATCTGCAAATGAATGGTGCCTGCAAAGAGACAACATGAAATTTTTAAAAAGCATGGTAATAAACGCTATTCAAAAAAACACAATCTCTGAAAAACATGGCCTATTGAAATGACAAGCCGAAAATCATTTGCTAAGCACTGAAATGGCCCCTTTTGTCACCCCAATCCTTCTGTTGACAGTTACCTTTCAATCCTACAATTGTGCAGTAAGTACTGATTTTTATTCAATGTTCTATTCACCCTGCGTATTAATGAAAAGAAAAAAACTTGTAAGAATAGCCTTTAATAGGCTGATAGACAAGGCTCCCCTATTCTCCTGCTAGAGCTCCTCTTATCAGCTTCTCACAGTATTGCTGCTCGCTCAATTCTTTCCAATTTCTAAACTTTGCTCACCCATCTGGGCTTGTTCTCAACTGAGATGGAAACATTTTTATTTCACAAGTCTTGCTGACCTTTTCTTCTTCTTCAGGCAGCATTAGGTGAAGCGCTAACCTCAGACCAGCTTTTTTTAAAAGCTCAAAAAGCATGAGCAGATCAGGTCTCAGCCCATCTGAGGGGGACTGGACGGGTTGTTCCCTGAACACTTCTGAGCTTCCCAGGGCCGGGGTGACAGGGCAGCAGCCACGGTAACGGCAGTGACACAGTCCCCTACTCGCCCGGTTCTCACTGCCCTGTGCTCGTGTTGGGGTTCTGGGGGCAGAGAAAGGCTGGTCACACTCCTGGGTCTCACTGGGGCCATTGGCATCACTGTTCCTTGGCCAAAGCAGTGACTTTTACGTACTTGTTGTAATTAGAAAGTATATAACGAACACTGGACAGTGTTGTCCTTGTCTGGGAGTATCCAATGCCAATTCTCCCAAGGTTTCTGGCGCAGCAATGAGCAGCTTTGCCCAAACCTAACAATTACATTTATTACAATTAAACCCCAACTTTGTAGCATGTCCCCAACCTGTGACTGCAGATGTGTCCCCGCTTGCTCAGAGCTGGTGGTCACAGTGGCTCTGTGCAGAGCTTTGAGGGGGCTGTCCCTTGCCTGGGGCCTCCTCATGGGGAACGTCCCTCTGTCTGGGCTGCCTGAGGTGACCACCAAAGGCTGCAAACACCTTGGGCAAGCAGGGCTGTGAGGGGCCCGCAGATGGGGCAGTGAGGGTCCGTGTCTGCTCCCGAGCCCGATCCCAGATGTGATGCATCGCCCATGCTGTGGAGGGGAGAAGCCTCCTCCTTCTCTGCATTCCCCACTCATGCAGTTTTTCTTTCCAGTAGGGAAATTCAGCACATAACTATCCAGGACTGCAAAAATGTAAACAGTCTGTGTTACATGTCTTCAAATTACAGCCCCGCTGCTCGACACATGTGCAGCTAATCGAAGCCCTCTGCTTGCGGGGCCCCAGTCCAGGCGAGTGCCAGCAACCGCCTGGTGCCCCCTGGCCTGAGTGCCCCCTGCCCTGGATGCTCCCTGTCCTTGGTCCCCCAGCCCCAGCACTTCTCCAGGACCTCCACTGCTGCCATGCCCTTCGCACCCCACTGGAACCTCCACCACTGCGAGGGCTGCCCGTGGCTGGCCCTGCCGCCCAGCGAATATTAACGAGGAGAAGTCTACTTAGGGATTGTTTGAATAGAGGAAATTGTTTTACATTGTGATGCAATATTTCCACACCGGGGTCTCATTTATGCAGCATATTAAAGTCAACACTCGGCACATCTATCTCCATAAGGAGCTGGGCCCATTATCCCCAGTTACTTTTAAGCAGTCTTTGGCTGAGTCCTGACATGCCGCCGGTGCCATACATCACGGGGATGCAGTTCCTTAAACTGCAGCTCGTGATTGATAGTTTAACCTTTTTCTCAGAGGTTAATTCGATATATGCTGGTGTAAACTATAAACCACAGCTCCAGCCTGTCGGGAGGAGGTAATCTGCATGGCACTCTTATGAGATCTCAGGTGCTGCAGTAATTACACTGTCTTCTCCTCCTCCTTCTGCCACTTCTCCCTCTTGGCAAGAGAAGGAGAAGGTACTCACCAGCACCTGAGGAATCCAGCTCTGACCCCGCTGTGGCAGAGGAGGCTGGTGTCCAGATCAAAGAACTCCCTAATCTTCCTGCTCCCAACAGCTCTGACAGTTGTGCCAGGGTTTTGATAGGCAGGTTGGGATTTTGGCATGGTGGAGCCCTTGGTCTGCTCCCAAGTGCATTCCTTCCTGGAACCCTCATGCTGTTCCCGAGAATGGTGGTAGAGGTGGCGGGCTGGGCAGCACCTGTCTCAGCACAACAGGGTCCTTTCATGGAGCGGGGGGGACGTGAGCCCATGCTGGGCGTCCCTGTAGGTGCCCCTAACCTCTGGCCTGTGCTGCTGTCACACACCATGACCAGGCATCACAGGTGCTGCTGGCTCCTGCCACAATGGCCATGGTACCTGTGCCCACGGCAGGAGCCTCACTGCTCTCCCAGCCTGGATCCCCTGCACAGGGGAGCGCAATCCCCTCCTGGAGCTTCATCCTCTCCTGCTTTCTTAATTTCTCTCATTTGTTGTTTTGGTTCCTCACGGAAGCCAAGGGTTGGAAGGATGTGCTGTCACCAGTTGCTCTTCGGTAGCTCTTCCCAAAAGAGCTGTGAGGCCACCCAGCTCCTCTGCTCTGCCAGGTGTGCTGGCACAGCATCTGCACCACTCTGGCCCTGTGGGAACCTGGTCATTGGGAAACCCTGTCACTGCTGCCAAGCTGGAGTGAAATTTTGGGGGTCTGCAGCAGGTTTGCCATCAGGCTCTAGCCCTCCCTGTTGTGAGGGTCTCGTGCTGGCTGTCCAGTGGTCGACTGTGTGTGGCACAGCTGTAACCTCCCAGCATTCCCCAGGAATGGCTGTGTGCTGTTCATGCATCTCTTTGGCCTCTGTCCCCAAAGAGTCATTATTTCCATAGGAAATAACTATTTCTGTGCAAGATCAATAAGATTTTGTTGAAAAAAAAGGGGAGAATTTTAAAGGCTTGGTTTAATTTAATCTATTTCTTTGCAGGACGCTCCCTTTGGTAACAATAGGAATTCGATTCTTGCCAGAGCAGACTCCTTAATTAGACCCCACAAAATGAACAGTAACGTGTCTCTGGGCTGAAATTCTCCCTTTCTGGAGCTTGCAGAAAGGAGGGAGTTTCTAACTCATAATTGCATCTGAATGCAAATGGCTGTGCCAATGTGAATATATTAAAAGCAGCAGCGTCAGCAATCACTGTGAAAAAAAAATACATACAAATGAGGCCCCAGCTTATTGCTCCATTTGGATGCTGTGAAATGGCACCTTATTGTGTTATTATAAGATTTCTTGCTTAGTTAACAGAAAATGCTTACAATTAAGTCTGAACTCATTTAGTGCTCAGACTAATTCACATTAGAAAAAAGATGTGACCTCGGCTCCAGATCCCTTTTCTGTGGCTCTCGCTGTATGTGGAGGTGGCGGGTCTAGTGGTGGTGTGCTGGGGAGGAGCTGTCCTATGTTTCCTGCGTCCCTTGTCCTGGCAGTGAGAGGTGCAGGGAGCACAGGGCAGGGTCCCAGGGACAAGGCTCACATGTGGGCTGGGCACTGCAATGACTCCTGTCCTGCCTGTGAACTGGGGGCATGAGATGATGCCACAGGATGGGCTTTCTGCTTTTTCCATTTGTCTTACTTCCTGACACTCCCGTGGTGTGGCCCTGATGTGTTGCGCCCTGTTCAGTCACCTGCTAGTCCTTCCTGAGTCCCTGTGCCCAACCCTGGTCCTGTGCTGGGGCTGGGGCTGTCTGAGGAGAGGGCTGCTGCCCACAGAACCCAGCTCTGCTTGCCAGGTGGGTGGTATAGATGGAGTGGGGATAACAGCAACAGAAAGGGGGCCTGAGGTTTTGGGGGTGCAGCACATCTGCTGTGACTGTCGGGAACTCCTTGCAAATGACCAAGGTCCGCCCAGATCCACCCTTTGATGGTGAGTGAAAGGGACACTGTGAACACTTACTGTTTGGAGCAGATAGGCGCTTCTCCTAGGATATCCAAATTAGTGGAAACCATTGAATTTTATCTCCTTGCATATCTGCCCTTTTTTATGACATTGAGAAATACCATCCCTGTACAGTGTGGGAAAGCTGCAGATAAATGAGGGCAAGTTTGTGTGTGCATCAAACACTGTGATGATGTGTCTTGTAGAACAGCCTCCCTGGTGCAGCACATAAACACTCTGTCTTCCAGGCACAGCTTTAGACATGGCAACTCTGGCAGGGGCCATGTATGGAAGAATGAGAATAATATAAATATTGGGAAAGAGTTGCACTGTGGGAAATTCAGCAGGCACTGCATGGTGAGGAGCTGGCAGGGCACTGGCACTTTCCAGAGCCTGGCCATCCTTCATGGCTGCCAGTGGCTCTGAAAACAGAGCTGAGGGTGCCCAGCCTGGCACTTTTGTGGCACACTGACAGCTGTCCTTCCCTCCCTTCTCCTTTTCCTTCTTCTTCTTTCCCTTTTCCTTCTACTTTTCCTTCTCCTTCCCCTTGCTCTTGCCCTTACCCTTCCCCTTCCTAACTCTGATCTAGGACTCCTCTCCTAGCCATCCAAGTACCAACCCTTCTCCTGTACAACCAGTACAATAAATTATTTTTGTGACTCTCATGGCACTGTGAAAAACATTGTGGAGCTGCCGAGTGAAAAGTAAAATTTGCATTTAAATAGAAAATGTTTGGCAGCATGTAACCCACCGTCCGTGTGTGGCAGGGGTCCCTGGCCGTGGTGAAACATCAGTGGGGGCAGCAGTGGGGTCCTGGGAAGCAGAGCTCAGCAACTGCACCGGACCCTACTCTACTCGCCGGCCTCCTCTGTGCCTCGGCAGGGTGGGGAGGTGGCCCTTAATCACTGACTGCTTTAACAGCCCGGCCCAGACCCCTCCTGCTGGGAGCTCATCCCAGGGTGCCTCTGCCCCTGGCCAGCACTGCCCACTCTTTGCCCTCTCTGGGAGCTCCCGGGCTGCATGGAAGCCTGGCCGAGGCGGCCAAGGCTTGGGTACAGGAGGGAGAAGTGCGAAGAATTTTAGGTGGTCTATAAATTAATTAAGCCCCCTTTAAAGGTTAACAAGGTCCACTCTGTCCGTCATTAAAGTAACTTCATGCATTTAAATTTTAACAGTCAAACCAATTAGCAATAAAAATGTATGAACTGCACTTTATTGGATTCTGGTCAAGCTGGAATTGGTTAAACGTTTGATGTCTAATACATTTTTTCCCCTTCTCTCTATTTTAAACACAACCCGTAGTTCCCACAGGTCATGAGAACACTAGTGAGCTCAGGAGGTGGGACAGTGGGATGGTGACAGCAGCAGCCAGGGCTGCTCTGACTGAGACCCCTCCTTGCTCCTTGGTCCTCACAGCAGCCTGGCACCCCAATCCATGCTGAGCATCACTGGGAAAACACTTGAAACTGTTGGTAACACCTTTCTGAAAGAAAAACACTTGGGACTCTTGGTGGCACCTTTCCAAAGGCACCCACTGCTCTGCTGCTGTAGGGACCCCTTGGAGTCCTTTCCCACCTCTACAGGCAGTCAATAAAAATCATCTACACAAGGGACCCAAAATGCCGATGCAGCAAGTTCTAGCCCCAGCAGGAATTACAGGATTATGGCACATCTTGTGCCTATAACAAGGACCACATGAAGGGGATGTTTGCAGGATTGCAGGCTACTGGCCAGCCTGGCAAAGGGACAGGCTCCAGGGAGCATTGAGGTACCCAATCAGGTAAACACTCAGAGGAGCAGGCACTGACCTCCCTGAGTAGAACAACAGTGGATAAATTCTCTGCACACAGATGGGGTGGTATTTATTTCCCCCAGGGCCTGCAGCCAACAGACAGCACAGGTATTCCAGAACCTGAACCTGAAATGGCAAACAGGGATGGCAAAAAGCTGCCAGGACAGAGCCAGGATCGAAGGGGCTCGCTGCAGGATGGGGTGGATTTGGTCCCTCTAAAGGGCTGGTGCAGAGTCCGTGCTGCCAGGAAACCCGGGATGAGCCTGTCAGGAATAGTGGAATGGGGAAATCTGTTTGATGCTGATCACTGATCAAAATGAAAAATTATTGTTGGGGGGTGGGGGAGAGGAAGAGCGGAGGTTAACGTTCAGCAGAGCTGCTTCAAGGGTCTGCGCCGGAGCTGCGGCTCCAAATACCCTCGAGAGCAGTTGTGGAAACCAGATGTTGAAGGGCAGTCACGGGGGGGGGAGGGCAAGGGGCTGGTATCTGCTCATAATTACTCTTGATTTTGTGCGATGACATTGAGACTGTAGGCAAACATGAAAGAACACTTGTGGGGACAGCAGCGTTCATGCTGGCCAATGGATTAATAAAGCATGACTGACGTGCAGGGAGCAGGAAAGCGCACATGGAAGTGTTTTGTAGGGGGTTTGATGTTCCACAGGCCCACGGAGACCCTTGCCAACGCTGCTGATTGCCCCCCAGCACAGTGATGGAAGCGCTGTGTTTGGGAAGCTCCCAGCACTTTCATTGCTGAGCTCTAACACCTCTGTGGGATCAGTAATCACTCATTTTTTGCTGAGGGGCTCCTCAGGCACATGAGGAGCCTGGATCAGGAAGAAGCCCTCAGGTGCAGGACATGGGCTCACTTACCTCTGACAAACGTGGCAGTCCTGCAGCAGAATGTTCCCAGCTGGTGGTGGCTCCTCTGGCATAGAGGGGTTAGAGAAGCCCAGCAGAGCTGAGGTTGGCCAGCTCAGCAAGCCCCAGCCATGCAGAGGGACAGGAGAATCCCACCACCAGGGAGTCTGGTCTTGAAGCCTTTCTCCCCTTAGACACGAGGAAAACTACAGCTCAGTGCAGTGAGCCAGGTCTGTCAGGAGTGGGGTATGCTCCCATGGACTCCAGTGGCAACATTAAAAATGAGATTAATCCTGTTTCTTCAGTCTTTCCGGAAGCAATAAAGATAACGGGATCACACAAGCACCACGTTTTCCAGTTTTAGCAGCAGTGCCACATTTCTGCAGCTGGGTCACATTCTTCATAGGAACTTCCTTCCCTCCTGCCATCCCCCTGGTCAAAAAAGGGATTTGTGGAAACAGCCCAGAGTGGAGCTGCCCACGAGGTCCCCATTCCCAGTGTCAGTCCGTGGGTGACATGTGGTCAGTGCTCACTCAGAGCCTGAACTCAACAATGGCGAGTTCCACCAGTCCCCACACTGGGCCTGCCGTGGGAGATGCTGGTTTTTGACTGGGCTTAATTCACACCACAGACTATTTGGAGCTGCAGCTATGGGGCAGCTTCCAAGAGAGCACAGTGAATCTCCTCTCAAAGCAGGTCCCTGACTCAGGAACAGCACATGGATGGTAAACGGTTAAGCCATTCCAGTTAAATTGGAGCAATTAACTCATAATCAGATTAACAAGCATTGTATTCTGGATAAAGGGATTTTTCCTTCAGTAATTGCCCAGTGGGTGCACAAAACCTGCACCCTAGGAAAGGGGATCAGAACTGCGGGGTGTGGAGAGGGTGCTGTCCCTGGGCAGCCCACCGGTAATGAGGTGTGGGGAGCAACCCCCACCAGCACCCTCAAACCTGACTCCAGGATCATCCCAGCTGCCTCTAGAGTTAGAGCAACTGCTCCTTGCTCCCCTTGGAGAGATGCCGGGTTCCCAGAGGATCCAGGAATCCAAATCTGACCCTTACTGAGGAAGGCCAGCCCCGACCCTATGCTGAGCAGGGGTTCATCCAGCAGGTAGGTTCATACACACCCCCGAAGAACTATTCCGAGAGCAGGGAATGGGGCTGAGAGAGAGGTGTGGGAAGAGCACAGCAAGGGGGAGTCAGTCACCACCCACCTCCTGCACTCGCTGCAAACCTGGAGAGAGACTGTTACAACTTCTAATTTGTAAAAGCAGGAGGAAAGGAGCATGTGAATGGAGAGAGCAGCAGAGCAGATGGGCAGCAGGGGCTACCCAGCTTCACAGGCAAATTCCAGACGCTTCTGGGATTCCTTGCACCAGCAGGGTTTGTTTTGTCAGTGGTTTGGCGCCCTTCCTCTCTCTTCTAACCTCCGTGTTGTGAGCTGTAGCCTTGCTGGGTGCAGGACTGGGAGAGTGCAGAGCCACGTTTCGCATCACACTGCCTCTGCCAGCAGCTGCCAGGCTCTCCAACAGGGGTTGTTTTGCTCTTTGCGTTTAAACCACCAGCACCAGCCCCGTTCTTAATTACTAACCCAGCAGCAGCCTGTGGCTTGAGCCCTGTTGGTTTAACTCGGTGTGGCTGGGAAGGGGTTACCTCTTCACACAGGTGGGGGCAGAGCTGCCCTCCGGGACCTGGGCTGGTGGCCAGGCAGCATGGGGAGCTCCCTGAACACCCCCAGGCTCTGCCCTGACACCTACCGAGCAGGGAAAGTCCTGGTGCACGGGTGTTGGGCTGGACAAGATGTTGTCCTGTGGGGGGATAGAGAAACTACCCAACAGACTGGGAAGCATTGTTGCTGGGATCTCAGACTCGCCACTGCATATCCTGAGCCTCAAGAACTGCTAACTTTCCTGGAGGAATAAACAAAATCCTCAAAGGTTCTTGATGACTTTCACTTTCAGAACCCTAGTCATTCCTCCCAAGAGCACTGCCTGTGAGTGGTGGCTCTGATGGAGTTGGCTGGCACCTGGCAGATCCTGGTGACTGCAGAGATCTCAGCTTCCAGGGACACAACTATAGCCCACACTCAGCACCCCTCTCACCTCTGCTGCAGCCCCAAGCTCCAGAGTTCTTTATCCATCCCCACCTGGAGAGCTGAAATCTACTCAACCCCAAACCACTTTCCAGTGCTTTTATCACCTGCTGTTAGGTCCAGCCTCAGCTTATTCCAATTGCCACCCAGCTGAACTCCTTTCATGCCCCCCCCGGGGGCAGAACCCTGTCCCCACTCAGTCCTGCCATGCCAGCTCCAGGTTCCAAGGTGGTGCCCCAACAGCCTGGCCGTGGAGAGCCTGCAGTGTGCATGTCCTCAGCAGCAGGAGGGTGGTGTGCTGTGTATGCGCCATGTTGTGCAGCGTCCCCTGAGAGAAAGGAGCGATGGGGCAGAACCATGCCTGCCTTTTCCCAGCGAGTGGGGACTCATGGAAGGGTCTAGACCCAGCTTTGCCAGATGCTTGTGGCATTTGTGGGCAGCTGGAGGATGAAGAGCTCACCCCGGTGTGTTTCTGTGCTCGTGTGTGCACGTGTCTGCAGCAGGGGTGGCTGGGCCAGCAGTGAATGGCCTCTCTCCAGAGCAGTAATGCTCAATGCAGGATTGTTTTCTCTAGGCAAGGATTATCACAGCGATCTGGGCAGCCAGTGCAGCTCCAATCCCATTACTCCATTAGCATGGGCGTTATAAGGTGACACTCTGCATCTGCTTGACAAAACACAGCTTCAGACTCTGCGCTGAGCATTTTAACCAAAAGGAACCTAGTTTTCACTTGGAGAGGATTTGCTATTATTATTGGCTTGTAGTTGCTTAGAAATAAACAGCAATAAAGACTTTGCCAATTTACTCTCAAAATGTTCTCATTTGAAACACACCATGCAGAAAAATATTAACAAAGTAAACTCCCAGCTTAGAAAAGGCTAAAGAGAGCTTTTTTTGGAGTGTCAATGTTTGTGGAAGTGTTTTCTGAAGAAGCTGCAGATTGAATTGAGCAGCTGTTGGTGCCGCGTTGCCCAGGGCAAGGCACTGGGCATGGCCCGAGGGCAGAGGGGTGCTGCAGGGAACACTAGTGGGCAGCAGCTTTCAGAACAGTGTGCACCTCACTGCTGGGATTGCAGACAGCCCCTCTTGGTTCCTGTGATCCCCTAGCAGTTCCCTGGGATCCCACAGCAGCCCCTTGCCATCCCCCTGCAGCTGCCTTCTCTTTCTCCTCTTACATCCCCTCATTGTGTACTGGCACCCTGCAAGCTGTGCCTTCCAGCTCTCAGGCATTGGTGTGCAAGGCAAGGACACCAGTGCCTCGACACCAGCCCTAACAGGGTTGAGTTGCATGTGTGATGAGCCCCAGCTTGTGCAAGGGACATGTGGGCTTCTGGTGGGATGGGTGCTGTCAGCAGGGCTGGATCTGCCTCGTGTGGTGATCAACAGAGCCCAGAATATCCTGCTTTTTCTGAATTTTCCTCTAACAGTCACAGAATTTGGGGCCTGGATATACCTGTGGGAACAGATGTAGTTCAGGATGGATCATTTACCACAGAGCTGTGGTTTAGGGGAAAATGATTAAGGATTATGTGGCCAAAAGTCTCCATCATGAGGTATTCATGTGGGAGGGGACATACATCCTGTGACCTGGGTGCCTATAAAAGGGCAGTTTCTCCTGATGGGATGACTCTCAGGAACAGAGAAAAGCCCCACTCCATTGCTTCCCTTTCTCAACTTGGCACACCTCAGTCCAGTGCCAGCCTGGGAGGGGTGAACATGATAAGGTGTGAAAACCTGAACTAAAGCTTAGTCCTGACTTTGCAATGGAATTATTCAGCATTATTGGCTTTTAAATTGTTCCTTTGGTGAGGTTTAGTAAAAGACTGAAGGGTCTTTTGGCAGCCAGAGAGTATTTATGAGGCTTTTGTACTGGTACACGGACATTTTCCTGTTTTGTCCATGTTCCTGCTGCCCTGGAGGCCATGTCCTGTTCATCAAGGAGCATATACACAGTTGCCAGTGAGGTCTGGGATTTTCTAGCCTCCTGTCCCTGGGCACTTCACTGCAAAGGAAGTGACAGAGGAGTCCCTGGCCTGGCAAGGAGAAGTGGGGTCCCTTGTCTGTCCTCGGTGGCAGGAGGGGAGGATTAGTGTCTCACCTGGGGGCTGAAGGCTTCCTCACTCTTGCTTTCCAGCACTGCAGGAGTATT